>NW_027397086.1:4693242-4697079 GCF_003265705.2 Callorhinus ursinus
CTCCCTGTATTTTTTTTAAAGATTTTATTTATTTATTCATGAGAGAGAGAGAGAGGGAGAGAGAGAGAGAGAGAAGCAGAGGGAGAAGCAGGCTCCCAAGGAGCAGGGAGCCCGATGCGGGGCTCCATCCCAGGACCCTGGGATCATGACCTGAGCCGAAGGCAGATGCTTAACCATCTGAGCCACCCAGGCGCCCTCCCCTCCCTGTATTTGGTTCATTCCTATCACTCTTCCAGTCCTTTCTCCAGAGAGGCCTTCCCTGCTCTCCCCTAGCAGAACACCCCACCTCCTCTCTGGGACCATCAGGGATCTGGGATTATCGGTTCAGTCTCTGTCTCTCCTGTGGTGGTAGCCTCTTGGACTCTGGCTCATCCAGCAGCCTCGAGCACAGTGCTCTTGTCATCCAACAAACAGCCTAGAGCTAGTTGTCAAGCAAATGAGCACACAAACAAATGAATACCTGTAGACGCAGCTCCGGGTTCTGGGAGAATTCCGAACTGGAACCCGCCAGTTGGGCCCTAGCGTGGCATAGAGACGTCCCCTGCTTCAGAGGAAAAGGGGTGAACTTTAGCAACAGCTGGGAACAACCAGACAGTCGGAGGAAGCAAGGGCATCCCAGACTCTGTGGGCATTAGCTCAGGAGGCTCCAACCCCAGCTCTTCCTGCACCTCCTATGTCACATTGCAGACACATCTGGGGCACATCTGGAGCTGCCAGGTCAGTGAACACGACGCCCCCAGAGCCTCCATCAGTGTCAGGGGGTGACTAAAATCAGGGCACACCCACTGACCCAATGTGAAGCTGACATGTTTAATAGAAAATGCCGTCCAGCCCAAATAGGCCATGGTAAATCCAATTACAAGGGCACATAGAACTGAGGGCAGTCCTGCATGTTGGGCCTGGGTTGGGGGGGGCGGTGTGTGCACCATCCCCATTCACCAGGGCACAGCTGAATTCCTCTGTTTGCCGTGTCCTCTCCACCGGACAGCCTCCTCTGCTGGCCCCTGCCGGGTACCTGCCATCTCCCTGCAGGCTGCTCCTCTGGCTTCTCTCCCACCTGGTGTCCCCAGCAGGGAGCCTTTGCAGGGAAAGGTACAGCTTCCAGAGTGAGCAGAAGTTTAACCTATTTGGGGGAGAGGCTTCTGTCTTTCTGTCTCTCCTCTTCACCTTTTCCTCTTTTAGCAGGATGATTTCCTGTGTCCACGTGGTCCTCAACCACCTGCTCACCCCTGCAGTATGGTCCCCCCGGGCCGGCGCTTTCCTGGCCCTTTGGCCAAACAGGGATATAACCCAATTTATAAGGTCAGACAAGGTCAAGACTGCCTTTGCGGTTCCCTGTGGCCAGTCTAGGTTGCTGCATGCGGCCCCACGGCAATGGACACCTGGGGGGGGGGCGCATGCTCATTCATGGCAGCAGGTCCGTCATAGCATAAGTGAGTTTAGGTGACTCTGAGGGGAGGGACGCGTGGCTCCCTTTCCCTCGGTCCTCCACTTGAGAAGGAACTGTTCTTGATGACCATCTTGGGTCTGTTGTACAGAAGCCCAAATTCAGGGCTAGTGGGAGTCTGATGGCCATCTAGGCCAGCTGCCCATCGGCCCCTCCTCTTTAGGTACATCCTCAGATGTAACGGATTTCAGCCTTTCCCCAGCACACCTGGGTGACAGATGATGGTCACAGGCTGACCCCATCCCCACCACAAGCCATGGCGCAGATGAGGCCCTGGCATGCCCAACTCCCAGCCCACGGCTGGACTGTCTCCTCCCTCCCCTCCATTCAGAAAGAGGCTTGCAATGCAGTGAGTGAGCGGGACATGACTAATTTGCTCTAATTTATGAAAAGCTCCAGGATTTCCACCGTTACCAGAACGCTGCTGAGTACCTCATAACATGGTATAACCCCGTGCTGACGCAGGCTGCTCGGAGCGCTCATGACGGACTGCCTCCAGGTTGCTTTCCTCCCCAGCCATTACCAGAGATTTCTTATGAATCGGGGCAGGGTCCGACAGCAAACCGTTCTGCGATGACATCCCTTGCGCCCAGGGGACATCTCCTCGTTTGATCTGATTCCTGCTCTGAGTTGCCACCTGTCTGGAGTCTGAGATGGAGCCTCCCTTTCCAGAGCTGGGTCCTCTGGTCCCTTCTTCTCCACCTTTCTTCTTGTCCTTTTGCCCTGGTGCCCAAGGATAAGGTGCAACGACAGTGGGCTGTTCTCAGTGTCCACCACTGGGGGGATGTGGTTGGCGCTGCTACCTTCCCTCCGTCCTTCTCTCCTTTCTGAGAGAGTCCACGGCTGCATGCTCAACAGATGTTTGCACGACTGACACTTGTCAACAGAGAGCTTTAAATCAGCATCTTCTAACCTGTCTAGGCTTTTAAGCAGCCTTTCTCCACGTGGGCTGCCCCCCAGTGCACTGGGCTGGTGGGGGGAATGCAGGGGTGCGGAGATCACTAGTGAGTGAGGGCTCACATGTGCAAGGCTGCAACACTCATCATCTCACTGGAGCTTTATTAAAACATATTATCTTCCCCAGAATAGGGAAACTGAGGCTCAGTGATGGGAAGACACTTGACCAAGGCACGAGCCCAGTAAGCCAGGATTTGACCCCTGTTCTGACTCTACTGCCCAGGCTCCTCCCACGCCATTCAGGGTCGCAGGGAGGCTGCCTCGGGGACTGGGTCTACCCTGTGGGTGGCTTCCGGACATTCTCCTCTCAGAGGCACTGCTCCTTTCAGGTCTCTGCTGCAGCTCACACTGGTCGGGCTTTGTCAGTGTCTGTGAGACTGGAGGGGCCCAGATCTCCTGGGATGGGACCACCCCTTGGGGCCCTCGGTCCTTGGTCTCTACACTGGAGTAAACTTGCGGTGGTTCTGACTGACTGGCACTTCAGAGCAGTTGCCATTTGTCAACTGCTGACCATGAGACCCACTGCTCCTCCCACCTCTGTGAGGGACACCAGTCCCACCCTGTTTTAGATGAGGAGACAGGGGCTCAGGGAGGTGAAGCCACGCATCCCACCGCACTGGCCTGTCATTAGGGATGGAGACGCAAGTATTCACAAAGGGAAGCTGACTCTCCTGTGTGAGCAGAGGGCCTATGTCTGTCAAGCTGCTCCCAGTGGGGAAGTCAGGACCTGCTTCCCTGGAAACTGGGGGAGTGACCCTGGCCTTGAAGGTCAGCATAATGGTGACCTTTCCCCAAGACCAGCTTTCAGAATAGTCAGGGTTGTGGTGGCCAGCCTTCCTCCCCAGGTGGGCCCTGCAGGGCTGGAGGAGGGTTGTGGCGGTTGGGGTGACTGTGGCTAGGCCCAAGCAGGCTAGAATCAGCACAGAGGAGCCAAGATCTTCAGCCACTGGAACCAATCTGATCATGGCCCTGCTTTGAGAAGATTTGTTATTTGAATGTTCAGGGCCACAAATGCAAAATGAATGGGCAGTGGTACCCGGTAAACTCAGAAATCAGGGGATTTCTTGGACTGACATGGGGGTTCCCACTCCAGAACCATGGACACCTTTCCCAGCATGATGCTGGGAGCAGAATGTGGCTGCATGGAATGTATCCCAGGAAGGCCATTTTATTGTTTCCTCTCAAGGATGGATCTTGGGCAGTGGTGGGGAGGAGGGATGCAGCTGGCAACCCAACTCATGGGAAGTCTGGTCTGGGGAAGATGTAGGCTGGCAGCCAAGTAGAACACTTCAGTCCCAAATGGTGTACAAAATGATGATGATGATGGTGGTGGTGGTGGTGCTGCTGCTGCTGGTGATAAGGATAAGGATGGGCTGACAAGAATGATGGTATGGCGATGATGATGGCGTGATGGAGATGACGGGGTGATGGGG
>NW_027397086.1:4707079-4749031 GCF_003265705.2 Callorhinus ursinus
GGGATGATGGGGATGACGGGGATGATGGGGTGACGGGGATGATGGGGATGACAGGGGTGACGGGATGACGGGGATGACGGGGATGATGGGGTGATGGGATGACGGGTATGGTAAGGATGGGATGATGGGTGATGAAGTGACAGTGATGATGGGGATGATGAGGATGGAACGATGGGGGTGATGGGGTGACGGGGATGATGGGTGCTAGGCAATGTGCTAAGCAGTATTTATTATCTTGTCTAATCACACTGGGGGTTTCTATCCTGAAAATCAGGAATACTGTTAGGCAGGTATTATTTTCTTTTGGTCTGTTTGTTTTATGCAGGCTCCACACCCAGCAGGGAACTCAATGCAAGGCTTGAACTCACAACCCTGAGATCGAGACCTGAGCTGAGATCAAGAGTTGGACGCTTTACCGACTGAGCCACCCGGGCGCCCCAGGCAGGCACTATTCTTACCCCCGCCTTATAAACAACGAATCTGAGGCTTGGAGAGGTGGAGTAACTTGCCCAAGGTCACAACACTAGGAAGAGGAAGAGTGGGTAGTGCTGTTGAGGCAGAAGGAGCCAGGGTCCTGCCTGGGCCAACAGCATCATGAAAATTCAGACTAGCCAAGGCAGGTCCGAAAGGCATCTTCCTCTCAACAGTTTTCTAGGTACATATTAAGTAGCATCATGGGGATTAAATTTCATAAAGCCCCGAGTCCCCGTTGCTGGTTAAGGAGGTTGGGGAATAGGGAGAAGTCTTGGGTAATATTTACATTGGGGTCTCAGTAATCTTGTCTTAGCAGAAGTAGGGTCCTCCGCCCTATTCTTCTATCTCAAGTGCATTGGGCCCCTTGAGGTAGAAGTGTGCCTGTGGAAGGGCCCGGGAAATGCTGTTCATCAACAGTGTCCACCTGCACCAGCAAATCTTAATGGGAAGCCATCCCATTAGCCAGAGCTTGGTCCCCCAGCCACTTCTGAAGATTCACCTCATCTGCAGACAGGAAGCTGCCACTCTGAGCTCTGCTGGACCCTGGGACATCCCTTCCAGCAGTACTTGCTAAAGGACTTTTATTTACTGCTTATAAGCCACTCACTCGCTCCTCTCTGGGTCATGTCCCTGATCTACTGAGTGGGACTCTAGGAGCCATATAGGTACTGCATGTTTAGCTGAGTGGATAGAACAACACCTGATCCAAGCCAGGTCAATCAGATTTTCTCTCATGGCAATTAGGAACCAGATGTGAGAGATGGGAAGTCAGGCTCTGTGGCTGGATGAAGGTATAACATGTAAACTTGGGAGCTGTGAGGTGTCCATCTTCCCCTCGATGAGCTGAGAAGTCTAGAAATCTGGTCTGCAGAGAGAGAGGGGACTGTAGCAGATATATGTGGAGAAGGACTGATTCAAGATGGAAAGAAATCCTGCCCACTGTCTAGGACCTGAATCTCAGGGGTTGTAGGTATGGGACAGAGAGGCTGTGGGCTGAGATTTCTCAGCTACCCGTGAAGCCACAGCCGCTAGTGGGCAGGGCACAGCCCAAGGACAAGGTCAAGCAAAAGGCCCGGGGACTGCTGCCCGCTGTTCTATCTGAGACGAGCCTGAGCTCCTGGGTGGAGCCTCATTTTCCAGACTTCAGTGTCTGTTGCTGAAAGCAAGGCAAGAGATGGCATCTTTGGGGGAACCCGCATCAGAAGCTTGGCACATTGTCCAAAGGGGCTGCCACAGGAGGCAGAGGATCCAACCAGAGGCACAGAGCAAGATGGAGCTGGGGAAACCAGACTGAGGGGTGGGTGGGTGTGGGACATGAGCCTGGGGGATTCCTGGGCCTCCAGGCATGGGGGTGGGAAGGAAGGCAGCGAGGCCCTCCGTGAAAGTTACCCTGAAAACAGCTACTCTCGTGTTGCCCTTCAGTTAAAGGGACCCCTCACCATCATGACTGCCTCCAGAGCGGCCCTCCCTCTCTTGAAATGCTGCACAGTGTGGGGCTCAGGAGGGGCCTCTGCACCCTGGCAAACGTGGGCCACCTGCCAGAGTCCTCTGATCGTCTCAAGAAAGGAAAAACGTGTCTTTAAAAGCTCTGATTTGGGGGTCTGCTGCTATGACTCTACTTTCCTGGGGTTTCCCTAAGGGTGTTGGAAGATTCCACCGGCTAAGAAGAACAAGTAAACCTCACGCAGGGAAACTGCATCACCCACCCTCCTCGGCGCCCTGGGGCACTTGCAGGGACTACTGCCTGCGGCAGCCTCTTAAACGGGTCCTCCCCACGGTTCAGTGTCACCCTGGAGGCCAACCACGGCTGGCGGACACTTGCCTTCATGGTAGCTCCTCCGTCCCACGATGACTGAACTGCCATTTGGGGACTTTCCTTTTCACCCCACCCAGTCTGAGACCCCCGCATCCCCTGCTTGCTGGCAAGGGTACCCACTGAGTGAAACTTGTGAAAATGTCAAAAAGTTCCCAAACGGAGCAGTTCCACCTACGTGCTAAGCATTTCCTGGGAGCATCCTTGCTGTAGAGCTGAGGCTCCTGCGGCTCAGAGGTTGAGAGACAGGCCCAAGGTGACTGTGAGCCAGCCGTCCTGACCCCAGGCCCCTCCTAGCACTACTGGCAGTGTTGGGAAGCCAGACCGTGATCTTTCGATGGAGAGGCACACTAAGAGCTTCGGAGACCGGGACACATCCCAGAGTCCACCTCTCCTGCAGTGACTCTGAAGAGCCACACCGAGCATCCCTGGGCCACCTCTCTCACGCTGGCACACGACTTAGGCCTCCTCAGATCCCAGGACCCCTCTCAAGGGCCCGCGGTGGTCCTCTTCACTAGTGTCCCTGGGCTGCTGCTTAACCATCACCTCTACCGGAAGCTACCCCTGACCCCGTAGTCTGACTCGGCTCACTGCACTGGACATTCCCACTGAGTGCTGCACAACTTCAAGTCCCTCTGCGGACCTGGCATCATCGATTTGTTCCACCTCTCAGCCCGACTGTGAGCTGCAACTAGCTCCCCTGTATCCCTCGCCTCCCTGGGAAGGAAGGAAAAATAGCTCTGCTTCTGAGAGGGTCGTCACACTGGCCTCTCCCATCCCCAAGGATCCCTCTGCCTCCTCGTCTTTGCACCACCTGTGTTTCCAGCCTGTCTCTCGCGGGAGAGCGGCCCTTCTTCACACACGGCTGATGTCAGACTAGAGAAGACGAATGGCCCGGGGTTTCGTGACGAACTCTGTGACATGCTTTCATATGTTACCTCTTAAAAACAATCAGTAAATGTTTCTGATTATATCTGTTTAAAAAAATGTTAATTTTTTTCTGGGTGTAAAAGAAACATGTACCCATTGTGGCAGATGTGGAGAATACAGAAAAAAAGTGAAGGAAAGAAATTCACTCAGTGGCCCTAGAACTCAGAGAGAACCGAGATGAGGGACACTGCATATTTTTGTACATACATATGTGTTCACCTCTATCACCAATTTTGTTCCTATTTCTAAAAACTTCACTTAAAATGAACTCGGGCTGATATTTTTATTCTCACTTTAGTGCCAAATCAGGCATAAAAAGAAGCACCTGTTAGCTCTTGCTGATTGGCCTAAAATATTCCCTTCCCTCTTGAATTTCTGAGAAGCCTGAGGTTTGCTCGAGGCTAGCCTCGGGCAGTGTCCACAGTCCCTACTTTCTAGTTAATTAAGTACATGTTGAACATGCCTTTTCAGGAACGCCTGCCCTCTTTCCTTGGGAAAGCAGTGTGATACGGGGTCCTCCTGGAGACCTTTGTCCTCAACCCGGGATACTGAGGCAAGAAAGGTGCAGGTTGGGACATGAGGTAGGGTCTTAAGAGAGGAGGGGGCCCACCCTCACCCCCGGCCCCAGTGACTCTGGCCTCAGGTTGTTGAGAGCACCGACCCAAGACCACCACTCTGTCCTCATTCTGGGCCCCGAAGATAGGGGAGGGTCTTCAGAGCAGCAGAACCAACTCTTCTTTGATCTGGCCATCTCACGGCTAGTCTGTTTCCACACACCCCCCGCCCCCTGCCCACAGGCCCTGTGGCCTTGCTGAGGCTGAGATGGATGAAGAGACAGCAGGATGAGAGCTGCAGCAGGAGGCCCCCCTCGGCCCCTGAGCTCCCTGAGCCCTTGATGCACAGTCCTAGCAAGAACAGGGTCAGTGGGGCTATCATCCCTCCGCCTGGCCCGCTCTCAGAGAGAGCAGTGCAAAGGGTCCCCAGGACTCTTGTGGGCTCCATCATGGGCGCTCGTTAAGGCTGGCCACTCGAGGAAAGCACTGGGTGCAGCCTGACCTCTGGCTGCCACTCAAGGACTGCCTTCGGGCTGCCAGGCTGAAATGTCCGTGTGTGAGACCTCAGGGAAGGCAAACTTGCAAGACAAGGCCAATGACCCCGTGCGCCGTCGGACAACGGGAACCCTCCTGCCCACCTGGTCACAGCAGCCAAAGGGTGACTGAGATGGGCCTGCAGACCAGTGGAGGGGTGTGTGCTGGTAGCAGGGGTCACTGGCCTGGGACCTCCCTGTCCTTCATGCTGGTATTTGGCTCCATTTCTCTTCCTGGCCTGGGTCAAGCTTATCAGCAGGGCCAGGGGCCTGGTGGATGAGGCAACTGAAGGTTGTGGCCCCTAAGCTTCAGGGCTGTGGGGCAAGGTGCTGCCCCTGCCCTAGCCTGGCCTCTGGGGACTGGAGAAGCTAGGACCTCTTCCTCTCTCTCACACCTCATTCCTCTGGGGGTGTTGGGGGGGGCAGCCCTCTCCTGCACCGTTGGCTGTGGGTCTGAGGTCACTGTCCGCCCATGCAAGTGTAAAGGTGTAGGGAAGGCTGTGTTCTTACAGCACCGGTCAAGACCAGCTGGTGGGGTCTCTGAGAAGGGAGGCTCTGCTTTGCTGAAATGTGTTCTGGAGGCTCTTTCAGGGCAGACACTGGCCTCTGGGCCCAGGCAGGGTGGCTCTGGGTTCCAGGGAGAGGGTATCTGCTCCCCTTTGTAGAGCAGGAGCAAAGTGGCCTGGGCGTGAAGGGAGGCCCCAGTGGGGCTGAGCACTGTGTGGGTGAAGGTGAGGCAGGGAGGCCCAGGTGGCACAGTGAACTGTGGTCCCCGAGTTGCGTGGGAAAGAGTGGCATTTAACAAAGGTTTTCAAAGACCGTGAGGCAAACCCTCCCTTCCAGCTCTCCTATGGGCTCTTCACGAAAATCTCAGATGCTCACAAGCATTTGAGGGAATGGATTCTTTCTGGTGGACATGAAAAGAGGCTAGAGCAAGATGGAAATGCAGACTGGAGGCCAGGCCATGGGAGCTGGAGGCCAGGGGCAGCTTGGGTCCCAGAGCGGACTGGAGGGCTCATCCTAGCCCCACGGGCATCTTCCAAAGCAGGTGGTCTCCTGCTCCCCTCATTGGGCTAGGATCCCAGAGCTAGGTCCCCAGAGAATTAGAAACAGGATGTTCTCCCTGCAGGCTGCTGGAGGCAGGGCTGGGCATCTGCACGGGTGAGCCAGCTGGGAGACCAGCTCTTGCAGGAAGTCTCACCCAAAAAGCACCTACTATGGACACTCCAATCAACAGTAAATTGAATGCCAAATTCTAAGTGGAAGAGAGAAAAGAGAAATGCTGTATCTTACAGGGTTCACTACTGAGTAAGCACAGCATCCTCTATGGGGGCAGGAACCCCCTCACTGTCTTCCTTCCTGGTGGCTCTGGTCTGGGTCATGGGTGCTCATCAGGAGCTGTAGTTGCTGCCCTCAGTGATTAGCGTGGTGTGTGGCAGGACACAGTGGCTTAATAAACAGCCACTGACTGAATGAATGAGGGAATGAGGGAATGAATGAGCCAGTGGATAAGTTCAGGTCTGGATCCAGGCACCATGCCTGCAAAAGTTTCCCATTCAGTGTCCCCTCATTGGTCTGTGGCCGGGGGACACTGGCTTGCCTGTAAGCCTCCTTTGTCAGGGTCTCCCTAGGAATCTCCTGACTGATGCTGACACAAGTCAGACTTTTGCTCATCAGATCTGGAGTCTACTCTAGAGCCTGTCTGGTTCTCATCCTCACTGCTGGGCTGGCCCCAGGGCGTAGGCAAGAGCAGAGCAAATATCCCTCCAGGGGTCCTGCAGCAGAGACAGAGGGAGCAGGTTCCAAGGGCTCATGGCATTGTTCCTCCCCCTTTCTAGCCCTCCATCTAGGCTTTCACAAAGATGGACAGACTGACCAACTGATGTGGGGCCAGTCCCTGTAGCTGTCAGAGTGGCCCTCTGGACAGGGCCAGGAGCACAAAGAGGTGGGCTCAGCAGTCAGGAGGATGTGGATTTGGGTCAGCTCTGCCCTCCCGGAGGAGTATGAAGCAGGACAAGTCACTTCACCTCTCTGAGCCTTGCTGTCTCTAGGTGTAAAACGGGGACATTCCGAGTAGCCACTGTGTAGCAGTGCTTGAGGATGCAGTGAGGCCAGGACAGTGCCTGGCACACAGGGAGTGCTCAACAAAGGTCACTTACGACTCCTCACTTACGTCCCTCTGCCCTGTGAGGACTTGCTGGGTGGGTTCATCTCCTCTCTGGCCATTTTATGATTATAGGGACTGATGAGACAGGAAGCTTTGGCACCAGAGGAGAAGTGAGGAGTGTGGAGAGAGAGAGAAAGAGTGTGTGTGTGTGTGTGTGTGTGTGTGTGTGTGAGTGAGCATGAGCACACGTGTGTGAGGTATGTGTGTGAGTGTACACGTGTGTGAGCACACGAGTGCATGTATATATGAATGTGTACACACACACGGCATTTCTTGGGAAACGTGTGCACATGCACGTGGGAGACTGTGTATAAGTCTGTGTTTGTGTGTAGAGTGTACATAACTGTGTGAGTGTGCGCGCACAGGCCCCTGCATGCTGCTGGAGGGGCTACTCCGAAGGATGGTGCAAATCCGTCTTTCTGCAGCATTCTGTGTCCGTGGATTTCTCCCTGCCTCCCCTCAGACCTCGAGTTGCCATCATGCCCCTTCACCTTCGGGGGCACCATAGCTATGGGAGCTCCCCGTTCAGAGTCTGTCTTCCCAGAGCCCACCTGGTGCCTGGCACAAAGAAAGCATCAGCTCGTGCAGTAGATGCAGTGGGTGGATTCCTGAGCAGGAGGCCCCATTCCGGGGGCAGAAGGGCTCACCACAGGGAGCCAAACCCCGGGCTGGGATCCACTTCACTGTCACAGTGCCCAGCAAGGTGTCAGCCCAATGCCTGAGGCCATGTGGGTGTAACACTCTCAGACCCCACCAGGCGGAGCCACGTGCCCATCTCCACACCAGGCCCATCTCAGGCTTCTGGTTTTGAGAACCCACATTTCAGACCAAATCTGCTCAAAGTTCTCCTTGGCAGCTCGGCCTGAGGATGAGGTGCTGGCCTCAGGCTCCTGGGCTAGATCTGGGCCGGATGATGAGTGGGGCTGCTCAGAGCATGGGGCTGGGGCCCCCGCCCCACGCCCATCCTGCTCACTCTTCCACCCCCCCACTCCGAGTGGGCCCTGCCCCTGGGCCGAGCTGACCTGAGGAGCCACAGCCTCCCCAAGGCTGGGTCAGTGTGGGGCGGTGGGGGCGGGGGTGGGGGCTGGTCCCCGCCCGGAGCCCTGAGCGCCGCCCTGGGAGGGAGACTGAGCTGAGGCCACACTCACCTTTCCAGCCCTGAAGACATCTCTTCACTAAACTCTGAGCTCTCACTACTGCCTGGAAAAGGAACACAGATCAATGAGCGTGGCAGCCTCGCAGAAGAGGGGCCAACCCCAGAGGAGTCTGTTCTCCTGGGTCAGCAGGTCCAGGCCCGAGCTCCGCAGAAGTGCCAGAGAGACAGCTTTCTGACCTTGTGGGCATCCATGTGACTCGGGGTTTTACTGCTGCTATTTCTGACTGGCTCTCCTGGGAGGGTCAAAAGAACTGTCCCTCCCACTGTTCCCAGGTAGGTCCTCCACTCCCTTCCCACTGCTCCCCCCGCTGCCTGCCGAAGGCTGCAGCTGCCTGTACACTGGCCCAGCAGGCTCTGCACCCTTGGCCTCTGTCTTGGCCTGGCCTGGCCTTACCACTGCCTCCCTCCTGGCCCAAGTGAAACCTGTGCTAGAACGAGCCTCACCCAGTGAGGACAGGGGCCAAATGAGCACTTCTTCTCCCAAGGGCCAGGACTTTCACAGCAGCGGCCTGGCATGACACAGAAGCCTTGAGGAAGTGGCCCTTCACCTCCCGGCCAGCATACACAAGAGAGTGGCTCCACCTCTCCTGGCTGCCCCTTTGCTCTCCAAGGCCCAGCTCTGGCCACAAGGACACCTGTCACTGTACGCTGCCGAGTTCTCTGTGCTCTCCCTCAGACCTTGCAGGTGCCTCACCTCGGCCTCTGCCAGGGCTGCTTGCTGGCACCAACTCTGGGCAGGGGGAGAGGGGGATGGAGGAGGTCTCAGGCCCCTTGGGAGTCACCAGGTGGTGAGGGCTCCAAACAGGGCACATGCACGCAGGGCTTTCAGGTCCATACAGAAAAACGTCTGAGTTTCCCAAGAAGAGGAGCCGAGAACCAAACTGCCTAGTGATCCCGTCTGGATACTGGACAGCACTGTGCCTGACTCAGAAAACTGAGTCAAGGCCTGGGCTCAGGCGCAGCTCAGAAAGTTTCCCGGATGTAAAACAACTGTCCTGCTGCCCAGCTGGAGGCTCTGGGGCTGGCGTTTCCCAGACTGGTTCCTCGGAACCTCCTCCCCATCCCTATCCCATTCCAGGACACTCCAAGGAAAAGTGTTCCATGACCAGACAGGGGGAACCTGCAGACTCTACTGCCTTTTTGGAGATCCAAAATGCCCATCGGCATATTCAAGTCTCTGGGAACAGACCCGCTTACCTTTCCCCAACATACCGACCCCGGAATTCTCCCCAACACACAGACACCTATGAACCACGGGCTGCACTGTCCTGAGCTGTCGTAAACCCCTGACTGGATCCAATGAGGATGACTTCCTCCCAGGCCAGAAGGCAGACAGAGACCTTGCTTGTCCCAGCCTTTCTGGGGGTGGGAGACAGCTGCCCCCCCCCCCCCCCCCCCAGTGATACTGCCTCAGATACCAGCCTCATTTCGCAGGAAGCACTCTTCCCCTTCCTCCCGCTTCCTCCCGGGGCTCATGGGCCCCCCAACCCTGCAGACCTCACCAGATCAAACCCCCGGCCTGGCAACTGCCTAAGCCGCCACCAGCCCTGGGAGGGCTCCCTGTTAAGGGAAGCAGACAGACACACGGACACACAGACTACGGAAGCACAGGCACACTGAATGGGCACAGCCAGTGGACAGTGTCCTTGTGTGATGGTAGTAATGACAGGTGACCTGGGCGCTGCAGGGGGACAGGCCTGTGACCAGAGCGCAAGAGTGAACTTGGCTCTGACTCAACCTCTCTCCATCCTGACCTCAGCGATTCCATTTCTCTTCCTTCCACGGACATAAGTACCATTTCTGGCTGAAGCTCAGACATGCAATTTTATCCCTGAAGATCAGTTTTTCATCCTCCCTGACTCTGGCTTCTCAGTGTGAAGACAAATACACAAGAGGGACCCGGTGGCCCGCCCAGCTGCCATCCCCAGGCAGCTCCCCCTACTTGGCTCTGCACGCTGGGGCAGCAACCAGGCTTTGGCAGCGGCCAACCAATGACAGCGGGTCTCAGGTGTGCGTCCGGCGGCTCCTTCCCCCTGCCTGCCGTGCTCGGGGCACCCGGGGAAGCCCCGGAGACCAGGAAGCAGAGGCCCCCCCTGGCTCTGGCGACCCCTGTAGGGAGCCCTTCCTGAGGGGCGTGGGGGGCCACCGGGCGCTGCACAGTGACAGAGACAGACACGGAGCACACACCGGACTGTGGCCCGCCCGCCGTCGTGTGCAGGCCGGAGACGCTTACCTAGGGAGAGTCCATTGGTGACGGCAGAGGAGGAGGTGAGGGCGAGGCCCCTGCGGGGGCTGCGGGACTCTAGGACACTGTCGTCCAGCAGGTGCCTCGCTTTCTCCGATGGGAATGTCGCACTTTTACTCTCAACTACACTCAACTGACACATCATACTGGAAAATGGAAAGGAAGAAAGAAGGCAAAGCTCCTTATCTGTGGAGTAACAGTGACTACACCTGCCCTGGGGTCCTGAGCAGATGGTGCTGCTGAAGGAAAAAGACTTCCACCCAGAACCATGGTAAAAGGGTGGGCTCTGCCTTATCTCATGGCGTGACCTTGGGCAAGTCGCATCCTTTCTCTGAGCCTCAGTTTCTCCATCTGTCAAATAGGGACTAACGACACTTGCCCTGCATCTCTCAGGATGATGACAAGGCTCAAGTGAGCGGACAGTGCTTGTGAACGATGGAGCCACACAAGGGAAGGGGCAGCACGTGACCATGTAGGCAGCATGCCTGGTTCTGGAGTCACACATCTGGTCCAAATCCTTATTCCAACCTTACTCACCACCATTGCAAAGTACTTCACCCGACTGACCCTCACAGGACTCCTTCTTACAATGTATTGAATACAGCACCTACCTTGGAGGCCTGGTAGGGGCCTCACTGAGCAGGGGCTCAGTGACATAACGCTTGACAGGCACGTGGCAGAGTATCTAACCCAGAGCAAGCCCTAAACACTCAGAGAGCAGCCCTTTTCCCTTCCAGCCTGTGAGTGACTCCAGGGCCAGCCTGAGCTGGCTAAGGCTTGTGTCTTAGTGGTGGAAGGAAGGAAGGGAGAGAGGGAGAGAGGGTAGGAGGGCCGGGAAGAACAGGGGAAGGGGGATCCAACTGTTCAAGAGTCTGCGTCCAACATCCCGGGGACACAGGCATGGCTGGCCCGGCCATGATGAGGTCCACACGTGCCCCCCAGCTGTCAGTCCCATAAGGCCGGGTGAACCAGCAGCAGGTTCACTGTTCTGCAGGCTTTCCGAAACAACTGGCAAGCAGAGACTCGGAGCCCCAACACTGGCAGGTGCCTTGAGACACTTGGTGATGTCCTGGATGACAGTCATGGTGTCCAATGGACTCTGGAGTTTTCCATAAGGGAGGCACTAACCGAGCTTGGGTAAACTTTCTGGAATCCCACCACTGCTTCCCTGCACTTCCCCACATGCTTCCTCCACTGGCTCCTGAACCAGTGACACCCGTCACTAGCACACCCGCAGCAGCCGCCCTCCCTCCAACTCCTCCTGAGCCCGTGCCAGCCTGAGGAGGGACACAGAGAGCACTTATCAGAGGGATAAGGGAGCCCCCCCAGCGGACAAGCATCCCCAGTGGCCCTGGAGCCCATGCCCCACACTCAGCCCAGTCTGGAGCCCACAGTAAGGGGTGGGGGGCGCTGCTCAGTCACCCACTTGTTTCCCAGGCTGTGGCTCTTCCTGTGTCTCGGGACAGGGGGCGTGGGGAGGCTGCCAGCAACAGATGCATCAGGACAGGTGGGCCGCCGGCTGAACCTTGCAGAACTGGAGCCAGTGGAGGGGCCTGTGAACAGAGCAGAGAGAGAGCGAGCAATGGTGGGGGCTGGGCTGGGGAGGCTCAGAGGAAGGGGCCCCCGGTGGGGTAAGGCACCAGGCCCAGCTGTTGTAAGCAGGGCAAGGTTCACAGAAGCCTCGTGGCTTTCTACTCATGAGACACTGACCCCTCACTGGCAGGATAACTAGCCTCTGAACTGTCAAAATGGCCGGTGTCCTGCTATGCACGGCGCCCCGACCAGGCAGTGCCACTGGCTAATATGGCGAATGTGCGGATGGAGGTGGGGGATGCAGGTGGGGGTGGGCGTGGGGATTGGCAGCCTAGCCTGGTTTCCCCATAGTAACACTTATCCAGGGCCACCCAGCTGGGTGACAGCATCGAGACGTAACAGTGTGTCTTCTGAGTCCAAGTCCAGTGTCCGGGCCCTGTGTCCCTGTAGCCACTTACTGTTCTCTGCTCACTCAACCAAAGGGGCTGGAGGGCTTCTCAGGCTGAGGCAGTGGATTTACCGAGGTAGGGCATGGCTAGGGAGGCAGGGGCTGAGACTCCAGGCCTATCAGTTACTGCCTGGTGACCTTGGACAGGTTACTTAACTTGATACCTGAGCCTCGGGTTCCTCATCTGAAAAGTGGGAATAACTCAGCTCACCTTGCAGGTGGTTGGGAGGTCATGAGAGTTTCACAGACAGCACTCCTACTTGTTTGATTCTGATAATTATTACCGTGTCCTCCTCAGCCCTAGTCATGGGATCAACGGGAGGTCATGAGAGCCGGGGGGCTGGGGCCACAAACCGCACTGAGTGCCAAATGCAGAGATGGAGGCAGAATCCTTTGTGTGGCGTGGTCCCGACCACTACTGCACCCTTTTATTTCTGTGGCTTAGGAAGGGAAGTCTTGAAGGGAGGGGACCCCCGGCTGCCAGCCTAGCCTTAGCTACTGGGACAGACAC
Organism: Callorhinus ursinus; assembly: GCF_003265705.2. NCBI lineage: Eukaryota > Metazoa > Chordata > Mammalia > Carnivora > Otariidae > Callorhinus > Callorhinus ursinus. The sequence goes on from NW_027397086.1 coordinate 4,719,444, forward strand.
TGGAAGTAAGAGCCTGAGCTTCCACACAGGAGCTTGGCCTCTCTCTGCAGAGCACAACATACAGCAAGTCAATGCGCTGCTGCCTAGCCACATGGGGGAACTTTCCTGGAAGTCCTGCGAGGTCCACCCAGGGCTTCAGATCCTCCACCATAAGATGCTGTAGATCCACAAGGGACCTCAGGGTTCCCTGTCCTCCAGCATGCCTGGTTCATCTGATTTTCATGTCCTAAATAATGAGCCCTGTGTCCAGCCTGTAGCTGCAGAAAGTCTAGCTCCCTTCTGGCACTCCAGAAGGTTCAGGAGGGGAAAGCACATCGTCCGGGGCGCGGACTTCTCCCTCCCTGCTGTTGGCTCACCTCTGCCTCCCGTCCACATCCGGCAGTGCGCACACACCTCCTCCCTCAGATCCCGCACACCCCACCACCAATCCCTCTGGCCTTAAGCCCCTTCTCCACTTCCATGAGGAAACCGTAGCCGCCAGGTCCCGCCTTGCAACTGCTATCCATGGCCCCATCCACACGGGCCTCCCTGCTGGGCCTGGGGCTTGGGACTTGTCTCCTCCTCAGCTTTACCTGCTCTCTCTGAGAAGTCATGCCTTCACCTCCCCTTCTCTCCCTGGCCCCTTCCCTAGCCTATAAACACACCCTTGTCTCCCCTTCTCTGTGAAGTGGGGTCCCTTGGCCCCGTCTTCCTCCTGGCCAGTCGCAGCCCCTCAGAGGGCTATGCTCCCCGTAGCTCTGCCTCCACCTCCACACCCATCCCTCAAGTCACTGAAATCTGGCTTCCATACCCAGTGACATTTCCATTGACCTCCTTTTTGTGAAACTAAGGGACACCCGTTGTCCCTCTCACCAGAGTCTGTGGCATCTGGTGCTAGTGACCAGTCCTTCTCGAAATGCTGTACGTCCTGGGTGTCCATGATGTCTCGCTCTCCTTCCTCTCCCTGTGCCTCTCCATCACTGTTACTCTGTCTCGTCCACAAGCCCCTTATCCTCCAACAAGCTCCCACATCGGTGTTTTCTACACAGGCTTCCCTCTTTGGCTCCTGATTTTGGTTTGCTTTTAACTCACCAGATATGCTGAGGACTCTGAAATGTATACTTTTCTGAACCTGAAACCAATATATCCAGGACATTTCCATCTGGACTTCTGTAAGGTACCCTGAGGTCAGCTCAGGGAAGGCTGAACCTGGAACCTCCTCCTGTATTTCCAACTCCGGACACTTAGCCACCTGGCCTGGAAGGGTGGGTTGTCTCGGCTTCTCCTGGACTGTGACTTGCCTCTTCCCTTCTCACCTCCTCTTCGCTTGCCATACACAATTGCCAAGGCCCCCAGATTCTGTGTATTCCCTCGTACCCATTGCTCATGGCACTGCCTGGTCTGAGTCCCCATACTTTATCTTCTACCCCCAGTCTGAGCCTCTGAAATCCAACCCCCACACGGCTTCGCGAGTGTCTGAAAAAATGAGAAGGTGGGCACGCCATTTTCTTGCTTGAAACTGCAAATGGCACGGTGTGCATACACTGCCTGACCTATTTGAGCTGATCTTAAAATCCTAATGGAAGAAAAAAGGGACGAAGTAGCCAAAACAGTTCTTAAGAACAGTAGAGGCCTCGCCCTACCAGCTATCAGAACCAAACACCAAACAATAGTGATTCACATAGTCTGGTCTTGGGGCAGGGATAGAGAAAGAGTTCAGTAAATCAGAAGGGAGAGCTCAGATTTGCTTCGTCGTGGTGGTGGAATTACACATCAGTTGGGGAAAGGAGGGTCTTCGCAGTGTATGGCACTAGAACCATTGGGCTCCATGTGGAGAAAGATGAAATTAGAGTCCCCCACCGTATATTACACAAATGGATTCACATCATGAATGTGAAAAGCAAAAATGCGAAACTACTGGGAAAAAAATAAGGCAATCTTTATGACCTTGGGGGAAGAAACGAAAAGCATAAACCCTAAAGGACAAAAAAATTGAATACAGGGGCGCCTGGCTGGCTCAGTCAGTTCAGCGGCTGCCTTCAGCTCAGGTCATGATCTCAGAGACCTTGGATCAACCCCACATCGGGCTCCCTGCTCAGTGGGGAGTTTGCTTCTCCCTCTCCCTCTCCCCCTCCCTCTGCTGGCGCTCTCTCTCTCTCAAATAAATAAATACAATCTTAAAAAAAAATTGAATACATTTGATTGCATTAAAATAAAACATTTGTGCACCAAAACAAACAAATAAAAGACAGCAAAAACGATGTTAAAAGGCAAGTTGTAGTCTGGCAGAAGAGATCTGTCACCGTATCACCGGCAAAGCATTTGTGTTGAGATACATAAAGAATTTCAACTATCAGTAAAGGGAGACAAACCACAGAGAGAAAATGGGTAAAGGACTCAAACGGGAAAGTCACAAAAGAGGAACCCCACAGGACCAATCACTACAGGGAAATATGCTTAACCTCACTGGGGTAATGGGAATGCAAATTATATAGTAAAAGTGAGAAAAAACACTCTTACCTTATTAGATTGTAAAAAATTAATCGGCCCGACAATATCAAGTATTGGCTAGGGTGGGAAAGGATGGGAATGCTGGCTCAGGGGAGTGTCCAATATTTGGAAAACAAGTAGCAATGGGGAGTAAAGGTGAAGATACCATGCCTCTGTGGGCAGGCGATTCCAATTCTAGGAATCCACCCTCAGGAAATTCCTACAGACATGCACAAGGAGACACGTGTACAAGGATGTTCAGTGTAGCACTGTGTATAACAGCAAAAAAGTGGAAACAGTCTACATGCCCCTCAGGAGGGAAATAGATGAATCAGCTGTGGTCTATTTATCCAACAAATCCTACAGAGCAAAAAAACAGTGAAGAAACTGGATTTATAGGTATCGATACAAATTAAATCCTAGAAGCATATGCTGAGTGGAAAGTGTAAGGTGCCAAAGGATGTTTATTTTGAGGCATGATGCCATTTTTGTAAACATTTTAAAACATGCAAAACAAGAGTATATATGTTTGTACGTGAGTAGATATGCAGCAAAATATGAGAACCTGCACAGGAATAACATAAAGCGGTCCCAGGAGAGTAAATACCTCTACAGGGAAGAAAGGAAGGGTGGGGTAAGAGGGACTTTTGCTCTATCTGTAACGTTATTTTACTTAAAAAAATATAAAACAAATATGGCAAAATGTTAGTTTGTGTTAAATATGGATGGTGGGTACAATGGGTAGTCTCTATATGTTCAATATTTCATTATTTAAAATGAGAATACTTTAAAAACACGTGGAAGCCTACTGTGTACCAGGGGCTGTGCTGGAATCTTCTGTTTGCCCTCCAGATTTGTCCTGCACCCTTTTCCACCCTGTGCTATGAACTGGGAGCTGCACTATGGGGCCTAGGTCAGTGGGCTCCCTTCCCTCTAGCTCCTTGTTGGGTCAGGTCAATGGGGAGCCCTAGCCAGAAACCGGGGAGGAAGGAGAGAGTCTGTGGTACCATCTCCTCCAGACTTTCCTTCGGGGTCACCCAGAGAGGCAGCAGTCTTCCCCAAGTCCTCTCTACTCTGGTTTCTGTAACCTCTGCCTCCCTGCACTCCTGTTCCAGCCCTGGGGTGCTGTGCTGTCCTTGGGGGTCCTTATACCCTGCCTGCGTCTTTATAAATAGCCCCTTTCTGGAACTCTCCTGCGATCACCCCACTGGGCTGTGCCATCTGTGTCATGCTGCGGCCCTGCAGTGCCTTCACACTTAACCCACACAACACCCCTTTGAGATCCAGGTTATTAGCCTTAATTCACAAATGGGGAGGCAGCAGCTCAAGAGCTTAAGCGTCAAGGTCAGGAGCTGTTTGGCAATGTCATCTAGGCATTGTGAATCCATGGAGTAGACACCTGGGACCACCCACCCAACACCTCCTCCAGGAATCCCCCTTCCCACCCCCGAAGGGCTCACAGGGGAGCCAATGCCAGATCAATGTGGCCTTGCTCCTGGCCCCGGATAGGGACAGACACCTTCCCCAGGATTTTCAGATTTGAGCCTAGAACATGTTTGAGGACATGTACTTCAGCTTAGCGTCTCTGTGCAGCTTCCCAGGAAGGTGTCCCACACCATCATCAGCTCTACTTGTTAACCAGGGGATGTAGCAGAGGCATCGAGAGAGTGTGTGAGAAATGGAGTTTCTCGGACTCATCCTGGAGGTTCTGATTTCATTGGCCTCAAGTGGGTCTGGTCATTGCTCTCCAGGTGATTCTCACACGCACCCCAGTGAAGACATTCTGCTCAAAAGTTGGAACAAAAGCAAGCTCCGTCCTGGAGGAAACGTCTCGTGTGGTTGCTCCAGAGAGGAAAGGGAAGAATGGAAGCCATCCTGCTTTGTTTTTGTTTTGCACATATTGCTCAATAAATGAATCCATGCAGAGGGTGGAATTCGCCTTGTTTATCAGCGGCATGGACGCGGGATTACACTGCCTGACTCACCCTGGCTCCCACCATGGGTTCAGAAAGTATTTTGTAAAGGTCAGCTTGCATTGCTCCGCCCTCTGTGGTTTGAAGTGGAACTTGACTCCCTGTGTTGTCATAGTAATAATAACGGTGATAATTATGGCTGAGTGTTCCGTGCCGGGGACTGGGGCCCGTGCTGTGGGGGCGTGCTGCCCTCCATGTGGGGGGTTCTCCTAGCAGCCCTGGTTCATAGGTGGGAAAGCCAGGGCTTACACAGCTGCCACGTGCCGGACTTCAACCCAGGGGTACACTGCTATCCCGGTGGTGGCAGGGCAGGGGGGTGTCTAGCAGTTCAAAGGTTGGGCATTAGTGAAAACCCGAGGCAGAAGAGACAGTGTCACATGTGAGGTGATCTCACAGAAGCAGGTGGTACTTCCTCCAGGAACTGTGTGTTTCGTAAGGTCCAACTGCTACTCTTGCAGGTGAAGGTGGAGAGGACAAACATCTATTATGCACCAGCTGCATGCCAGGCTTGTCCCAACACTTGGACATCCTATTTCACTGACTCGTAGGCAGTTGGTAATTTTACAGTTGCCATTTTAAAGGGACATCCGAGGCACATCAGGTCACGCGCTGGAGGGGTGCCGGCTTCGTTCCCTCAGCTGGCCGTGCATGCCGTGCTGTGCCTAGAGAGCTGGACTCTCCAAAGCTCTCTGATAACCTCCGTGGCTGTCCCACTCACTCCTGCTCACTCCATTTCTCACCTGTCTCCACATGCTTCCCGAATCCCGGCGCTGATCTGCATGTTCCGGCTCTCCCACGCCTCTGGACGCGCCCTTGGTTTCTTCCGCTCGGCTCCTGATTCTCCCTCCAGGACAAGGCCCAGATCCGCCTCCCTCTTCTTGCTGCTTTGCATGGCCTTGGGAGGCCTGCCTGGCCTCAGATGGCCCTCAGCCCGGCTGAGGGGAAGGGTGGGAGGCCCAAGCAGAAGAGGCTGTGATCTGCCTGGGTCCAGCGTCCAAGCTGCTGCTGCTGTGGGTGCCCCGGGTCTCGGCCACGCCCATCCCCTGTATTGTTGACCAATAGCCTGGTCTGACGCTGAAGCAGAAGAATTTCCATTCAGTTGGGACTTCGGGACCGGGGTGGCTTCTCTGCCAGTAAGTGACGCTCTCTGCTACTGAAAGGCCTCGTGTTCCTGCCCCACTAAGCCTGGGGTGGTCACCACGTCACATCACCAGGGACATGTGTCTTCTGGGGCCGTTTCTCAGCTGGGAGCTGGCAAGTTTGTTTCTCCATGTCCCCTGGGGCAAGGGCAGGGGCAGTGATAATGAGCCCGGGTTCTGGCCTTGCTTTGCAGAGTGTGGTCCCCACTGCCCGGCCCGATATGGCACGAACAGCTGGAAAAACTGACCATGTGGCTTGACTATCTCAGAGGATTGCTCTATTTTTCCTCAGCATAATTTTTCCATGAATAATCTTTAAAGCTCTTTAAGTGGCTGTTTCTTTAGCAGTTTAATTGGAACATATGAGAACTGACAGTCTCTGTGGGGAACGAGATATCATGTTGAAAAAAAATCTGGTTTTCATTACATTTCTCTCAAGAAACCAACAGGCTGCCCAACAGACCACTCATTGATTGAAGAGAAAAGAGCACAGGGCCTTCGAATAATAGCTTTGTAGTGGGCGGGAGTCAGGATGATGAATGGTCCTCAGAACTCAGGGTCCAGAGGCAGACAGATGTGGGCTCTGGTGTTATCTACCACTTGCAGGCTGAGTGACCTTGGGTAAGTCACCTGGCACCTCTGAGCTTCATTCTACATCTGCAAAACAGGAACAGTGGCCTGACCCGGCAGCCTCCTTGTGAGGAGGAAATGACACAGCACCCCTCCCTCCTTCCTGAAGCAAAGGTTTCCTGACCCTGAGCCAGCCCTGAGCCAGGTGCTGGTCAGCCAGACTGGATTAGAGAGCTGACGTTTTGCTTTCATGGGGTTTACAGTCAAGTGGGGGCCAAAGACAACTATGCAGATAATTACACCGGGGAGGGACCCATGCTTTGATAGGAGGAAAGAAATAACAGATATGATAAGAGCAATAACTACACCAACAGTACGATTACCACGCCAATAATGATGGTGGTGATGCTTAACAGCTGGTCTACTTTGCACATCTACAGGTGCCAGAACCTGTGCTAAAGACTTTACACAGGTGCAAGAACACTGCCTCCTAGGCATGGTTGTTATCTCGATGCTACCATGTGGGACCTGAGGTCAGGAGGGTTAAGGAGCTTGCCTGGGCAAGCAGCGGGTGAGCAGCGGAGCCACGAGCTGCGCGTCTGAGAACATGGGAAGGTTGGAGAGGAGCTGGAGGGTCTGACATCCAGGCTGGCCCAAGAGTTCCAGCCGATTGAGTGGCATATGCAGAAGGAGCAGCAAGGGCAAAGACCTCAAGATGACAGACAACAGAAGCTACTAGAGAAACTGCAGGGAGCCAGCCTGGCAGAAGAGCTGAGGGCGGGGACTGTGTGTGCGGTGGGGGGCGGGGGGAAGAGGGGGCAGCCAGAGCTGCAGGGTCATGTGAGGGGCCTGGAGTTTAACGAGGGGAAGGTGTAGAGATTTTTAGGAGGAGTGGTGATGTAGAACCAGGGTCAACAAAACAAATATTTGAGAAAAGTGTCATTTTAGATTCATGAGTCCTTGGGCTTCACTGTAATTCGAATGGAAGGCGTCAGAAGCGATGCACTGTTTTCCTGGCCAGCAGCCCCGTCCTCAGCTGTCACTTCTTACCCCTCAGAGGCGCCTTGTGCAGGCAGCACCCATCTTTGGGGCTGGAAGACACCCTCCTTCCCTTGGGTGCAGGTGTCTAGGGAGAGCAACCTGGAGGGGCCTAGCCTGCCACCTGAGTCGGCTGGCCCACGCCAGGAGCCAGCATCCTCCTCTGCCTACCCATGTGGACCAGCAGGCAAGCCTGAAACACTCCAGAAAAGACCTTCTGCTCAGCCAGATGTTTCTCTCGGGAGAAGGGAGAAATGGAGGCAAGAGCTGTTGACCTGCCCCCTTCGCCAGGGGTTCAATTTGCAACGGGAGGGCTTCCACTGAGATGCAGGCCCAGTGCTGCCGGCACACATGTCCTGAGTTCTCAGAGAGGGTGGTGACCCCCATCTTCGGGGCCAGGTGCTCCAGTCCCTCGCTCTCCAGCGGCCTGCACTTGCCTTCATGGCACCCATCCACTTGTAACTAAGGAATGAGATGGGATTTCCTATTGACCAGAGTCTCCCACCAGCACCAGCTCAGGGAGGTGGGGGCCGTCCGGGCCAGGCATGGGGTTCTGGCTACAGAGGGGCGGGCTCTGCAGAGGAGGATGGGGAGCCTCGTTCCCACGGGTTTCCAGCAGCATCCCCGTCCTTGCCCCGGGTCTGCACTGCTCAACTGAAGCAGTCTGGCAGCCGGCGGCCGCTCACGGGCTACTCTCCAAGTCTTGCACACTAGAAGTTAATGGGAGGCAGCTGTGGCAGAGGGGACTCGGAGTCACAAGACTCGAGTTCCAGTCCAGCCTCTGCCTGGGCTGCTGGGAGCTCGCCGTCCAGTCTCCTTGGCCTTCCGAGCCCCTCTGTGTTGGAGAAGGGGTGTGACCATGGCTGGATCTGAGGCTTCTGACAGCATCATCAGAGCACGTGGTGCACGTGGCTCATGGGGTGAAGGGGGTTCCTGGCTTCTGGACTGTGTGTGCTGCCCTCCCCGGGGCTGCCCTCTGGCACTTGGGGACATGAGGCCCTGTGCACAGAAAGTCCTCTCAGGCCAGGTTTCATGGGCGAGCCTGGGAGCCAGTCAGTGTTACAGTCACACACATTCTTTGTTTCTCATACACGCAGCTCTCACGGGTCCTCACCGTAAGCCAAGATCTGGCTCACACATCATTCAGAATGCCCTGGGTCATTTCTTTCTGAAAAATGGCATCCGATCCCCCTTCGACAGTGGTGAGGCCCAGATGCTTTCTCCCTGGAGTCAGAGCAAGCAAGGCCGGGGAAGCCACTGGTGCCATGTGCGGAGCTGGGCCACAGCATGGCAGCAGAGTGGGATGGAAGCGGGCTGGCATCTCTGTTCCTCTGCTTGACCTTGACCAAGATGAGAGATGAGGAACAGAGCAGATGTGAACTTCCAGAGTGGAGAGGCAGCCACTGGCTTCTCGGCTCTCAAGCGCCTCCCCTGAGCCCCTTAATTCATCCTGAGAATCTAAAAGTGCTAACGGGGGAGACTATGGAAAGGGGACTCCCCACCCTCACCCATGGGGTGCTCTCTTTTTCTGCTCACTACTCTCCAGTGGAGGGGGAGGTCTCCACAGACCACTTCGGGAGCTTGAAATATGTCCCCAGCAGTTGGGAGACCAGGGGACTCCCAGTGCCTTACTCAGGCATGGGAGCCCACATGGCCCCAGCCAGTGGACAGCGGTGGCCACACTAGGGCTAGCTGCATTTGCAGGCCTGTCAGGACAAGGCTGGGTGTGGCCTCCCACCAACCACACTGGGCCCCCTGTGAGGACAGCCGGCATGGAGTTAAGGGCTGGCAGGGACCCAAGCAGCAAGGAGCTGGCAGGGGGCACAGACTCTGTGAAGGGGCTGCAGTGGTCCCAGAATGGATTGGCACATGCCCGGGCCAAGGGACCTGGGGACCTCTGAAAAACCCATGAAAGTGCTCATGTGAAGAAGCATCAGTACACCAACTGTCACCTGGAGGGTTCCAAGACACCAGCACCCACTGTTAAGACTGTGTCCTTCACCCCAGCCCCCAAGGTTAGCAAGCCAACAGAGACAGAGGGAGTCCTGGTGGGGAGAAAGGCCAAGCACCCCGAACCCTGACCATGAGAGATCAGGCCCCAGCTAGGGGGAGTGAAGAAGATTTAATGTCAAATCAAGTTTGGAGTTGTGATTCTTACACAGAACCGGCCTTCTAAGAACTAAGCAGGGACAGTGTGTGACTCAAAAGTGTCTCTAGGAAAGGCCTGATGTGCCAAGGTTGTCATCCAAGGCAGTGATGACTGCATAGACGCTGTACTTTCTATTACTGTACTTGCACAGACACAAAGGGCAATGGGGGCAGAGTCCAGGGTGCTCTGGGACCCTCAAGTGCATCCCTCTTGTTCCACGCATGGGATACAGGTGACCAGTCCAGACCCCTGAGCTTAGCAACTGGCTCTGCTCCTTCTTCCATACGAGAGATGAGGGGGTGAGCGCCCCAGTACCTCCCCCCACAGAACAAGGCTATCGGCCCTCATCTCATAGGGTAGGTGTGAGGGTCCTGAGTGAACACACAGGAAGCGTTTACAACAGTGCCTGGCAGCGAGTACCAGCTCAATGCATGCCAGTTCCTGCCACCACCACCACCACCACTACCACCATCATCATCTCTGAGCCTCTGTTTCCCTACCACGAACCAGCTGGTGTGGTGGTTTCAACACATGTCCACAAATTCTCAACACTGCCCCCGTCAAGTGGTCAGGTCTGCGTCCCCTCTCCTTGGACCTGGGTGAGCCTGTGTGACTGCCTTGACCCACAGAGCGTGGCAAAAGCAAGGTCACGTGACTTCTGAGGGGGGGTCACACAGATGCCGTGACACAGCTTCCACCCTGCTCTTGGGACATTCGCTCTGGGGGAGCACTGGCAGGTAGGAGCTGACGACTCTGAGGCTGCCATATGGTAAGGAAGCCCAGGCCACACGTATTTATGTGTTCGGCCCCAGCTGTGGCCCCATCAACAGCGAGCACCATGTGCGTCCAGATGATTCCAGCCCCTAGCCACTGAGTCCCTCTCAGCCTTCAAGTCCTTCCGGCCGAGGCCCCAGACACTGTAAAGCAGAGACAAGTCATCCTGACTGTGTCCTGCCCTATTTCCTGACCCACAAAGCCCGTGCCTGTAACAAAATGGTGGTTCTGTGCCACTGGGTTCTGGGGTGGCTGGTTATCAGTGGTGGTACCTGGCGCAGCTGGTGAGTGGTGAGTCGGACTTGAGGGGAGGGCCCTCCGGCTCCCGGTCTCCTGCTCTCTCGGCTGTGTGGTGCTGTCCCTCCATCAGGACAGCATCGGAGCCTGCCCTGTGCAGGCCACGAGCCAGGGATGCTGAGTGGCAGGCATGTGCCAGGTGCTGTGCTGAGGGCTTTCCTGGCACAGCCTCAGTCCTGGGAAGTAAGCCTCCATGAAGTATTTATTCCTACGGCCGTGTCACCGACGAGAAAACCGATGCTCGGAGGGAGTAAGCCGATGGCCCAAGGTCCCACAGCTGAGAAGGGCTGGAGCCGCACTGCAAACTCAGGTCTGCCTGACTCCAAAGCAGGGCTTTTCCCCAGAAGGCAGTAGGACGAGGAAGACACAGAGGTATGTGGAGAGCAGGTCTAAAGGTACAAGTACAGAAACCTGAGGCCCGTGCTGAGATTTTCCATGGCCTTGCTTTGCTGCCAAGGACTCTTGAGAGAAAACCTGTCAGTTGGTTCAGCCACGAGGCGGCGGGGCTCACAGAATCTGGAAATGTCTTCATCGGTTCCAAGGCACATACAGACATTACTTGCCCCCTCTGGGGGTCAACGTTCTTTATGATTTTTGCTCTCCAGGAAAATATTAGTTCATTTATATAAACGAAACATTACATCCAGGGGGGATGGGGATTGAAAACGTGGCATTCCTGGCCCTCTCTCCTCCACAGCCCAGAAACTGAGAAGGTTTCTCCATTTCCGTTCTCACAGTCTATTTGTCGGTGCAGGGCTGCCGGCACGGCCACTCCCCAGGGTGGAGAGTGGGCAGCTCTCTGTGGGGCGCAGGGGCCATCACAGACATGAAGGGCACAGCCTCAGCCCGGGGCCACATTGACACTAAGCAAGCCCTCTGAGAGACCCAAGTCCCGGCTCCTCCCGGTGCTGGGTCAGCAGGTCTCCGCGCCTGAGGCAGGCGAGCTGGTGAGAGAAGCGGGCACAGCCACACGGAAGGGTCAGGGAGCCCACCAACTATCTTGGTCTTGCTCACACTGGCCTCCTCTGGCTCCTTCCAGTGCCATGCCTCCTTGCCCCCTCATGGCTTTTGCCGCCTGTCTCCCTGCTAAAGCCTGAGCTCCATGCGGGCAGGTCTTTGCCTCATTCCACTGGGAACCTGGCTCATTGCAAGGGCCTGTCATGGCAGGCCCTTGGCCTGGATATCCTGAGTGCACGAACCAATGAAGGCATCTTGGGTCCTCTCGCTGGCAGGTGTGGGCGGGTGCCTGACTGCTGGAAAGGGAACCCAGAGCTGTAGCTTCAACCCCCATCCCGAGGAGCTGAGGGAGGCTGCGTTCCTCCCATTCCTGGGACTGCAAGAGGCACATTCCTGTCCCTAGGCCTGACCGGGCTCCTGCCACGCAGCCTGGTCTGATTGCCAGATGGGGGAAGGCCTCCTGGGAACTGCCCCTCTGGTCCCGCCCTCCACAGGACCCGTCGGCTGTTCCAGGCTGCAGCAGTACCCGCCTCTGTCCTCGGAGAGGCTTCGAGGCTGCGGGTGGGAAGCCAGGACCACTGAGCACATCGGAAGCCTTCCAGACACTCCCGGGCCCTCTGGTGATCAATGAAAACCTTAACATCCTGCTCCCAGGGCGGGAGCCAGGGCTTTGGAAAACTGGTGGAAAACACTCCTGTGAGCCGGCTCGCACCACTGTGTGAAAGTGCTGCATCAGCACTTCCCCAGAAGGGAGTGTGGAGTCAGCAGTCGGCAGCCCTGGAGCTGCCTCCCAGAGCCCAGCGCCTGAAGGGTCTGGCCAGGAGCTCAGAGGCCGGGCTGGAGAGGCCAGGCTGGAGAGGCGAGGACAGGCGAGTGCAGCTATTTCCCCAGGGCCTCTGTGTGCCAGGCTCTGGGGATGCCAGGCAGGGTCCTTATGTTGGGGGGAAGGCAGACGTGGGACAAATATGCACAGATAACGCTTTAATCCCCACAGGGGGAAGTGCTGTGGAGAAGTACAGACCGGCTCAGCAAGAGCGTGGAACACTGGGTTGGCAAAGTTTCTGTAAAAAGCCAGATGGTGAATATTTTAGGCTTTGGAGGCCATAGGGTCTTTGTCCCAACCACTCAACTCTGCCACTGTCATGGAAAGCAAACAGACAATATGTCAACGGATGGGTGTGGTGTGCTCCAATACAAAAACAGGGGCGGGCTGGATGTGGGCCACAGTTTGCCAACCCTGGCGTAACAGGGGCCTGACCAGGAGGATGGGGGTCCGGTGGGAGGAAAGCACCCCTGAGGCAGTGACATTTCATGAAAAGCCGAAGGCTGATTCAGTGACAGAGGCACAATCATAACACTGACAACAATCACATCATCCTAGTAAAGTTACACTTGATGACAGTGTTCTGTGTATCAGGCACTAGACGGTTTCACACCCGTGGTCTCAATAAATTCCCACAACAACCATGGGAGGGAGGCATTATGGTCTTTATAGATGGAGAAACTGAGGCTTGGCAGGTATGCCACTGTTCTGTTTGCTCCCTCAGAAGCTAAGTCCTCCTCAGCTCAGCGATCACTGGAGTTAGTGACACCTTTTCCTTCCCAGGTCCCTCAGCCTACAGGTGCCGGTGCCTCACTATTCTTTACATAATTCCCATTTCAGCTTCATTCAAGTCTCTTCGTATGAGCTGGGGTGTGGTGGGGGAGTAATTCTCTTTCCTGCCGGGATTCTGACTGATGTGGCAGTTGGTTAATTTGCTGGGTTCTGACCTCACATGGCTAATAAACGACAGAGCCAATGGAGGGGACAGTGGCTAAAACAGGAAAGTCTGGTGGACCCTGAGGAGGCTGGGCCAGGGGCCGGGTCCTGGCTCCCAGGCCCTGGTTTCCATCATAGGCAGGGGTCAAAAGTCGGTACAGCTCCTCCTTTCCTGCCTGGGGCTCAGTGAGAGGGCCCGTTCTTGAGGCCCCCAATTAGCAGTGTTAGTTTTCTGAGCCTGGCTCCTGGTCTGCAACCTCCGGCCTAGCAGGAGGAGCTGGTGGTGCTCAGTGCAGAACTGGGCTGGAGGCACAGATGGGGCCCTGGTCTCTTCTTCAGGGAGGAGGTAGTGAGGCAGGTGCTGGTCAACTGAAGGGACCATTTGGGTCAGACAGATGCCTGGGGGAAGGGGAGGCCTCTGCTGCCATGGCTGAGGCTTGGGAGGCGAGGCTGCCTGGGCTGCAGGTGGGTGTGCAGGGCAATGGGGAGGAGGAGGCTCTCTGAGGCTCAGGGATGAGGCTCCAGCAATAAGACCCTTCTTGTGCTCCAGGCTAGTGTGCACCAAAGGCCCCCCCTGGAGCCTCAGCCTGGTCCTTCCTTCCTTTCATCCCTTCATCCATGAACCCGGGGAGGCTCGAGCATCCGTAGAGCACAAGCATTATGCCAGGTGCTGGAGACTTATCCAGTGACCCATCCGGTGACCCATTAAGTGAGGCCCAGTGAACAAAGAGAATAATTACAAATGGGGGTGTCATAAAGAAACAAAGAGCTGAAATAAAGTCTCTCTGAGTTTAGAACGATGAGCAAGAGCCAACCATGGAAACATGAGGGAAAGGCATTCAAGGCATGTGCAAGAGGCCTGACGGGAGAAATTTCCAGAGGCCTCACTTCTCTCAGGCAGAGAGGAGGCTCGAGTTTGGCCTGTGGATGGAGAGAGGTGCTAGAGAGAGGCAGAGGTCTTAGCCTCCCCTCAAGGCAAGGCTAAGACCCTCCCTCTGCCATCTCTCTTCCTATGCCACGCCTTGCCCCCCCACCCCCCATGGCTTTGCTGCCTGTCTCCCTGCTGAAGCCTAAGCCCCATGTGGGCAGGTCTTTGCCTTGTTCCCCGGGTACCTGGCTCACTGTAAGGGCCGGGCTCACAGCAGGCCCTCCCATCACTCCCTGCTCAATGGCTCCTGCATGCATGGAGCGGGAAGTGGGGACGGGTCAGACACAGCAGGGGCAGAAGTAATGGAAGCCTGCAGCAGGAAGGGGCCCTAGGAGATGAATCCTCTGGCACTGTCCGAAGGGTAGAAAGAAAGTGTGACTATGGGGGCTTCTTGGCACGCAGGGAAGGCCAGAGACTTGGCTTATCCTGTTAAGGCACGCTAACCAGATAAGGTAGCAAAGGGCTCTTACTCAGACTAATCTGAGGGAGACTCAAGGGCAGAAAGCTTTTGATTTAAGCCCACTCTGCTCCAGAATTTTGGCATTACCTCCTGAAGAAAGTCTTAAATGGTTAGTGTTTGCTACCATTCCTTCTATGGCCCTCAACAATTGCTTTAGAATCCTGCTGCTATTACCTACATCCCTCTGATGGGAACCCTGTCCCCAACCCCCTTAATCACTAGGGACACTGTGTGTATGTCCCAAATACGTGAATAAAGCTGATGTTCCAGGAGGGTGAGCCATCTGTGTGTGGAGGCACCAACTCCCCAGGCATCCTGTGCACCAGCCCCCCTCCAGGGCACATCAACCCGAGCCTGGGCAGCAGGCCCAATGTTAAGGGCCCAGGCAACTTGGAGAAGAACCTAAGGTTTTCTCTACCTGTGCATGTTCCCAACCTGGGGTTCTGATCTGCCCTCTCTTGGGGCTGTTGGGTCCCAGGCTTTTTCAGGGAGCCCCAGCCCAGAGGTGACCCACAGGGGCCCCATGGATTAGGAGCCTGGAAGGTTGGTATACAAGGGCTGCTAGGACCGTGGAGTCTGCCAACCTGCAACTCAACTGGGCCCTTGATGTCACAGTCAGGGCCAGCCCCGGCAGCCATGCCTGGGCCATTAGTGGGTATGTCCCCACTCGAGGTGGTTACAGTACCTGCGAGATCTTCCTTGGAAGAGACCAGTCTCGGAGAGCTGCTTCCCGGTTCAATTCTGAGTGACAGTCTGCAAACAAAGATTTTCATGAGATCAGGGGGGCTCTGGTATATCAGAGGGGGACTGAACACACGTGGGTTTGGACTCAGGAGACAGGACTGCTGCTAAGGGCTAGAGTCTCAGAGCCCAAGAGCCCTTTGGGGTCTGCTCCACATCTCAAGACAAGCCTGGGGAGTAGGTACATTTATTGTCTCCTTCTATCAGATGAGGAAACAGCAGGAGCAAGGTTAAGTAGCTTCCCCAAATTCATGGGCTAGCAAGTGGCAGGGCAGGCAATCCAACCCAGGACTGTCTGACCTGAAATCAGGGTTTTTAATCACTACACTACACCCCCTTCTCAGAGGCCCCAGAAAGGCACAAGGCAATGGACGTGTTATGAGGACTGGCACCTCAATTCTTATTATATTATATTATTAATTAATTAATATATTATATTAATATATTATTAATATAATTTATTATTATTATCTTTTAAGTACTGATTAATAATCTCTGGGTGAAAATGGTGGAGTGAAGCCAGATGCCAGACTCCCCCTCTCCCAACAAAACCAACAAGTAATTAGAAAGGCTTAGGAGTAGAATTTACCAGCTGCAACTCAAAAAGAAAAGGGGCATGAACTGAAGCCATGAACTTCAGAAACTTGCAGCCAAGGAAAGAAAAGGAGAATTGTGGAGTTTGACCAAGAGGTGTGACATAGGAGGGCTCCAGTATCCTGCCCTCTGAGGCTTCTCGGTAGGTCTGAGCAAGAGTCCCTACCTTTCTCCCTCTTCAGATGTTGGCAAGAAATGGATGAAATGGGTGGACAGCATGGTGGATACTCTGGCAGAAATGAAGGTTCCCTTGAGGGGGTGATTTGAAACCTGAGGGTGCCCCTTTCTGGAATGGGATGCAGCCCCCAATGAGGTGGAAGAAACCCTGATACAGGCCTTTTAATAGAGCCCCCACATCTAAAACACACTGTGTGCTCCCTGCCTCGGTGGGAGTCTGAGCCCTGCATCCCCCCCAGGCTACAGAAGGTAAAGACAAAGCACCCTGACCTCACAGCATGGCAGGAGGAAAAGCCAGCCCACCTCACATACATGGGAGCAGGGCCAGATGTCACCTCCCTCCATCCAAGCCATGGAATATCCAGATGGAGCTTCTCAAATGGGAGGAAGACAAAAAGAAATGGTATGGCAACCTAGCAAACATCCTCTCACACAAAAAAAGGAAAGAAAAAGGAATAGAGCAGTGTCCACATTGCTCAGCCCAGGAGGCAGCCCCCAGAGATACAGGGAAATCCCCCCAAGTGCTTTGAGCAGGAGAACAGCTTATTTGGAACATGGGTTGAATAAAGCAAGACCTGAAAAATGAGATGATGACACAAAGGAGCAACATGGAAAGGGAGATTGGGGTCCTAGGGGGCCAATCAAGGATCAGATGAATATCTAAGTAGAGACAGATTGTCTGAGCATCTGTGAGGAAAAGACAGAGATTATAGCTTCTAGGAAGAAGCTAGGGGACATGGAAGGCAGACAGCACCCAACATATGGATGCCTGGAATCCCTGAAAGAGGAAAGCCAAGAAATGGCACAGAAGACGTCAAAGATAACCCAAAGAATCCCTCTGAAATGAAGAAAGGGCATGCCATGTTCCAGGGAAATTTGGTACAGAACACTCCACTCTGAACCATTCCTCTTGTTGTGCCTTTGAACTCCAAGGAATCCTTTACCCACCAGGCAGATAAAGCAAGTCACTTACAAGAGGAAAGGATCAGACTGCTCAGACTTCTCTACAGCAGCATCCGGTGTCAGAAGGCAACGGGAGCAGGGTCTGCAAGTGCTGGGGGAGAGGCGCAGAGGCGCGCAGGGCTGTGAGGCGAGGCCGTCACATGTGGACGTTTTCACGAGGGAAATCAGAGTGTGCAGGACTTTCGAAAGTCTGCCTCATGGGGAAATCCAGCTAAATAAGGGAGTTGTTAAAATAAAGACTTCAAGAATGGAAAAGCTGTGGAAGAACACAGGTGGTAAGAATTAAATCTGTTTAAAAACACTAAGCAGTAGGAATGATGGTTCCTGAACATAATGTGTATGCTATAAACTTGGACTGTGTAGTAATAATAACACGACTAACAAAAAATTGGAAGATGGTGAAGGGGAGGTGAAGGCGGGGGAGAGGGCTGACGTTCTCATCTTTTGTAACCAGTCAGCTGACCCTGTGCACAGTGGAGACCTGGTTAAAACAGGACTCACTGGCTCAAACCTCTTCATGTTTTTCCTGACCTCTCTTAGTAATCTTACAAGGCTCTTTTAGGAAATTATATCTCTTGTGCTGAAGAAATATTTATTTGAAGAGCAGCTAATTCCTTACATTTTATTTCAGTTCCTTTTTCTGGTTAAATTAAAATACTTTCAATTAAAAATAGCAAGTGTAGCATGATCCAATTTTAATAAGTTCTATCATTCCATCCAACCATCTGTCCATCTTTCTCTGCATCTCTATGTACTCCCTATGCATTAAAAATGTCCAGAATTATGTTCACTTAATGTTAAAGGTCATGCTTTCTAAGTGGTAAGAATTGGGGTAATTTTTCTTAAATAAGATAAAATGGACAAAGAGTCGAGAAAAATAAGCACTGTTTGGGACCCGTGGCACAGTATCTCCCAAGCAGATGGGGGAGGGTTTTCAGAAATGCTCCATCATCAGGTAATAACAAAGCCACTGCATCCTTTTGGGTGGGGAGCAAGTTTTGGGACATGAGTTGGGCCATCGGACATGGGTTCCTCAAGCAGAATCACAAGCCCTGCATGTCCTGTGTCACTCAGAGCTGGGGCCTCCCTGGAGAGGGAACCCATCCATGGTCTGGGCCCTGGGTGGGGGAGAGTGCAGGCATCTTCCCTTGGTTTGCCCACTTGG
The DNA here is from genome assembly GCF_003265705.2 of Callorhinus ursinus. Taxonomy (NCBI): domain Eukaryota; kingdom Metazoa; phylum Chordata; class Mammalia; order Carnivora; family Otariidae; genus Callorhinus; species Callorhinus ursinus. Next base: position 4,737,597 of record NW_027397086.1, read on the forward strand.
ACCACAACAAAGGGCCTTTGTAAAATCCAGGCTGACTGGTTAGCAGTAAGCGCAGGGGGTGTTCAGTGTCCTTCAGAATGGAAGGAGTAATTACTCACGACCTGCAGCTTGTCCAAGGATTATCTCATGGTCAGAAGTATTTATAGACCATTCTTCTCCTTAAAGGATATTAGTGTTAATGAAAAACTGCTGTCTCTTTAATTGTACTACAGACACATGAATGGAAAATATTATCCCAGAACCTAAGTGGGAATAATTTCACACTCTGGGGTACTCTTTTCAGGAACAGCAAATGCTTTGTAAGCAAAATGAGCTTAATTTGTGGCAAACATAATTTTAATGGTAATCTCTGGCCTTCATCTGTTGTTGTTCCTATTATGTAACAGATCACAATTTCATATTATCCTCTGCTCTAAAAAATATTATACAATAACAACTAAAGACATTATGTCTATGTTCCCAAAGATGGCTAATTATTAGAACCACCCAGGGAGCTTTGAAAAAATACAAATTTCCAGGCTCCACCACAAACATATGGATGGTTAGAAAGCTTCCCAGGTGATTTTGATTCACAGCGAAGGTGGAGAACCACTACTGTAGACATGGCCAGATGTGGAGCTGTTTCAACAGCCGTCCCCAGGGTCCTAGTGAGCATATCAGGAGTGACCAGAGGGGTCTCTAGTGGCCACAGTTCCCTACAATTTTCAGTGATTTTGATGAACACCAAGTAATCGAACTGGTCAAATTTCCGATACAAAGCTGGAAGAGAGAAAAATTATATATATTGGATAATGGGATTCCAAGGAACATGACACCCGGAAGCAGCCAATAAGATGAGATTTGAAAGAATATATATAAAGTTGGCATTTAGGGGGAAATGATCAGTTACCAGATGGATGAGATCTGCCTTGATATATCAGGTAATACGAAAAGTACTGAGACTCTTGGTTGGCCTCAAGCTCAAAATGAGCCAAGAGGATAGCCAATCAATGTGGCAGACAGAGTTGATCTGAAAAATCCTCCTTCTCCCTCTAAATACGTAGAAATGCTGGATAAATCCCCAGGTGCCGCAAATGAAGAACCAACTGAAAGGCAGAGCACGGTGAGGGGAAGATGAAGACAAAGGGCCCACGGGGTCTTTGTGGGACCCGAGTCTGCTCCAAAGGGCTGCGTGGGATGGAGATAGGGCCTCAGCCACTGCCAGATGGTGAGAGTCCTGCAGAAAGCTGGGGCCGCAGGGAGCTGCCTCGTCCACGAAACGGGCTCTCGAAGAACTGTCAGCCTAGAGGCATGGCTGGAGCGCGGCCCTTCCACCCAGCGCTGTGAGCAGGGGTGGGTGGGGGGAGTCACTTGTGAGGACCCAGAGCACAAAGCCTGCACCACGCACAGCTGTGGAGTCCAAGTTCATGCTACCCATGCAATGTGGGAAAGCCAGGACGAGAAACTGACAGAACAATGTCCTCAGATCTACAGGGCCTGGGCGGCTGGGGCCAGAGGTCGCATCACGCGCTTGTGCTCGTGTGTGCTGGTTTACGGGTGCTGCTGCGGTGACCTTTTGCAAGCCCTGCAGGTGGCAGCTCACTGGTCCCAAAGGGGACAGGGGGTGAGAGAGCAGCCACTCACTTGTAGTTGTCATCTTCCACAAACTTCTGGAGCTCTTCGATGTAGCGTACAGACTTCAGGTACTTCTGCACGTGGGGCAGGGTTGTGAGGTGATCTGCAACACACGGACAGAACCCACAGGCTTCAGTCTCTCCCCAACCCTGAATGAGAAGTGTGGGAATCACTGGTTCAATCTGCCCTCAAGGAGTGCCCACCTCTCAGATGGATGGGCCACAGACCACAGACCCTGAAGTCACCACAGCTCCTTGGTTGGGGAGAGAAAGGCCCCCAGAACGGACCAGAGCTGGGTGTCTGTGCCCTTAAACAGGTTTCCACTGGGGAAACTGGGCAAACCTCCCATCCCCTGCATGACAAGAATGAGAGATGAATGAACAAACCCCATCCAGCCCGGTGCAGAGGCCCAACCCAGGTCCTGGCACAGCTTGGGCTGGAGCTGCTCCATCCTGGGAAGAGTGGGAGGGGCCTAGACGCCTGGGCACCTGTTCTGCACCAGGCTATGTACCAGGTGGTTTCCAGAAGGCATCTACTTAACTGTCACACCTCCTTCATTTGGGGGAAATAATATGGCCACTGCACAGAGAAAGAAACTATGGCAGTTGGCAAAGATCACATCATTGAGACGTGGCAGAGCCAGGTTTCAACCCTGTCACTGGACGCCTCGGCCACACTGTACCCCACCTCTGTCCCACATACCCTCCACACACCTTCATGGTCCCTGCACTCCAAGGGGGTCAGAAATCCTCTAGGGTCCTCTCTGCCATTGCTCACGGGGTGGGACAGAGCAAGCTGAAGGAAGAGGCGGAGGCAGTAAAGGGGGGTGTGAAGAGCAGAAAGGGGGTGGGGAGGGCCCCTCACACTTGGGGACGTGCACCCAGGTGCTGTGAGGAGCTCCTGGTGGCCCTGCCCCTTAACTGCAAGATTTGGAACAGGTCACTCTGTTTCTCTAGAGCCTCAGTGTTCTCGTCCTGGGGATAATGACACCTGCTTCACGAAGCTGATGACATCTGAATGAGGGTGACATTCGTACGAGGATTTACTGAGCTCTAATGAAATGTTGGATGTGCTAAGGCCTCTGCACGCGTTATGTCCCCATTTCTACCGATGAGAAAACCTCACACTTAGAGACGAGGAAGTGACTTTTCAGGAGGCAGAGCTCAGATGTGAGCCCGAGTCTGTCTGACCCCAAAGCCGTGTGTGTAATCACCCTACAGGACAGTGGGACAGTGAGTGCTGACTTACTTGTGAACGGAAAGGGCCTGGGCAGGGGAGGACCGTACGGAGAGTCTGGACCCCTCGCATCTCCTCCAGTCAGGACAGCTGATCTGGAAGCACCTGTGCAGGGGTTTGGGGCAGGGGGTGGGTGGCTTCTGCTTCAGCAAGCCCGCCCCACAGAACCGCACCCTGGCTTCCCTGTGGCCCTCCCAAACGGAAGTTGTTAGTTTTCTCATGCCCTTGTACTGCACGTGGGGTTGGTTTCCTTCCTGTCCCCCTTTGCTGCTTCCAGACTTTTATTCCTCCACCCACTTGTGAGAACCCTGCTCCGCAGAGGCACATTTCTGCAGCTCTACCACCTACTCCCCTCTTCATTGCTGACTCCTCCCAGCTGGCGCCCCGGTCATTCTTGCCCCTTCCTGGGGAACTTGGACACCTCGCTCACAGCTGCATTCCACACCCCAGAGTCCACTGTCATCCTGGGTAAAATCAACATCTGCATGGATGGCCCATCCAGCGTTCTGACTTCTCTGTTCCTTAACCTCATCTCTGACAACTGGTCATACTTTGGATCCGGTCATGTATAGCAGAGCCTGGCCAGTTTTTACCAAGTCAGCTCCCTTTTTCTGCTAGGCCCACAACTAGATTACATTTCCTAGCCTCCCCAGCAGAAGTGATGAGCACCATGTACAAATCTGGTCTGTAAAACCTACTCTTGTATGATTCTCTCTTCCTCCTGCATCTGCCAGATGGATGCAGACTCCACTAGTGGACCCTGAGGCCATAGGACATGGTGGAGCCACGACATGAAGGAACCCAGGTCCCTGAATCCTCTTGGAGGAGAGCTGCCAAGGGGCTGCCCACAAAGCTCTTCATGGATGAATGACCTGGGAGCCAGAAAGACCTGGGCCCCATGGTTCCCCAGATGTGTGATCTTATTAGACAAGCAACTGAACTATTTGCAGCCTCAGTCTCCTTGTCTGTAACACAGAGATGAGAACAACTAGTTTTCCTAGTCTTTGAGGATCAAGCCTGTGGGTAAAGGGTCCAGGACATGTTGGATGTTCAAGATATTAGAATGAAGAGCTTTGTAGAGTTTTCTACAGCTTTCTCACTGATAAGGTGCTGAATCCAAATTTCAGTGATGTAAGATTTTACAATTCCAGCAACCAGGGGTACTAACCGTAGCTGCAGGAAACTTGTAAATCAGCGATTATTCGGAGAATATTGTTCATCTGATTGGATCTTTGTTCGTTTTCCATGATGCTGCCCGAGGCAGGATATGCAGAATCAATGTAGATTAAATCCAGAAGATAGATCCCTAAAATTAAAGAAGGTATTTAGTAATGGTGGGCACTCATCATGAATCAGAACAAAATAGCACAAAACAGCACTGCTGTGCTAGAAGGTATAAAGGGTGATTTATGGAAAACCAAGATACTATTCTGACTTCCAATCCTGACTACTAATTTCTCACACAGACTGCTCCACTGCAGTCAAGCTTCTGAGTGACAACCAAAATGAATGCTGGGAAGATTTTAGCTGGGAAGATTTAGCTGGGAAGATGCTAAAATCTTGTGAGAAGTTCATATACTCTCCAGCCACAAGGGTTTTTACCTCTAACCCAACTGGAAAATAACAGGACATGAACGGGACAGATACTTGTATTTTTCACCGATAGCGTTGGATAGATCTAAGGTGTCCTATCCAGGGCAATGCCCATTTGGACTGAATTCGGTTTTTTATTTATTCACTTAGCTATGTGTCTGCCTCTTTTTCTATCTACACACACACACACACACACAAACACACATGCACACACACACACACCCCAAAATCACAAATTAACTAAAAGAAGAAATAAAAAAAAGCAACAGTCCTTGGTACAAAGAACTAAGGCTAGATAGAGAATTTTCTTGAGGGCGCTTAATAAGAAAGTAATGTGTGATATGAAAACATGGTTATGATAGGCCAGTGGTGAGCCTTGGCACAGCCTCCTGGCATCACCCCGGCTGGGATTCAGCCAGTGATAGGAGAGGAGGGCTGGCTGTACAACATGATCCACACCTCAGGCTCTCTGGAGGTGTGCGTGGACAACGGACGGGATGTCATCCCAGCAGCCCTCTGTAAGCACTGCCACTACATCTATGATACTGGTGGGCTGAACAGGAGTAGCAATATAAAGCAGAATTCAAGGCAGAAAACACTGGACAAGGCAAAGAGAAGGAACCGATATTAATGAAAAGCACAGTTGATTGAGAAGATCTAATGACTACAAATTTCTATGCACAAAGGAACACTGCATCAAAATATACAAAGCAAAAAATTGCCGGAAATGAAGTGAGTTCAACAAAGCCACAATCGTAGAAGGAGCCTTTGGCGTGTCTCTTCCAGAATGTGTGTGTGTGTGTGTGTGTGTGTGCACTTGTGCATGCTCACATGCATGCAGCTGTGGGCACATGTGTATAACTACAAAAATATACACACATGTGCAGGTATATATATGTATCTGTGCATATATGGATATTGAGTAATGAAATTAACAAGCTTGGTGTTATATAAATGAAAATAACCATTCTTTTCAAATACCCATGGAATACTTACAAAAATTGGTTCTATATTAGACTATAAAGAAATGCTCAGTAAGTTCCAAAAAGTAAATGCTGTATTACCCACATGCTTTGACCTTACTACAATACATCTAGGATTTAACAATAAATATAGAAAGAATTCTAACTGATTAGAAAACACACACACACACACACACACACACACACACACTCATATGCAACTCTCAGGTCAAAGAAAAAGCAAAAAACATAAAACAAACTATTTGAAGATAATGTCAGTAAGAACACTATATATCAAACTGTATGAATTTGACCAAAGTGGTACTCAGAGGAAAATTTATAGCCTTAAAAGTTTACTATTAAACTACTAAGAATTATGACAAATATAGATAACCCCGTATTTGATATAAAAGTGGGGTTTTTTGCATGGATGGACAAGCACTGCACTGACTCATACATGCATTATCTTATTAATCCTTACAACAACCCATTTTATAGAGGAGGAAAAGGAAATGCAGAGGGGATGCATAACTTGCTCCACGCCACACAGCTGGTAAATGATGGAGGTAGGAGTCGAACCCAAGCCTGCCTCCCCAGAGCACAAGCTTCCTGCCATCACGGTGGACCGCTGGTGCTGGATACCATGAGTCATTCGTCTGCTTTAAAAATAGCTACACATTGTTACGGGAAACCATTAAATCATAGAAACATATGCTAGCACTTCTAATTGGAGCCATTTCTACTTCCTTTCTTTCTAGTGGCACCATGTTTCCAAAATTTTAATAATTAGAAATAATTTCCCTTGTATGGAAGCTCCAAGTTTTGTAGGTTGAAATCCACAGATGGATTCTCTCTTTGGATCTTGTTTTGCCTCTCCCTTCTTAAAAATGTAATTCAGTTACCTCCCCAAGGATTCAGCGGAGGCAATCCTGAAAATCCCATTACCGCTTCAACCACAACAAAAAGTATCCTCTGGTGCCGAGCATGAGGTGGCAGGATAGGGGACGCGTGGCACCTCTGTTCTAGCTGCAAAATCTGTGCAGACCTGAACCAGGCTGCCTGAGTGGCAGAGCGAAGGCTCCGCCAGAAGCAAACTCTGGGGAGCAGGATAAGGGAAGGGGTGGGTGGAGAACGGCGGCTTCCGGAAGACCCACGACAAGCTGGGAACTTCCCTCTTTACCCATGAGACCCTGCCATCAACCCCTGAGGGTGGAGGAGATAACGAAAGCTCAGAGAAATTAAGAAACCTGTCTAGGCCTCACAGTGGCTGTGTGGGAGTGGAGCCCAGGTCTGTCTGGCTCCAGCGCTTGTGTTCCGACCCACTCACTGGCCTCAGAAACACATGGGGAATCGGCTTTTCTCAAATAACACCCTCATCCTGGAAGGCTTGCTCTGTGCTGCCCTTTGAGGACTGAAGCTGGCCCCTCTGCTTCTTCTCAGGTCCCTGTTATGCAAAGGGAGGCCAGGAGATGCTCTCCTTCTAAGGGGTGGCACACCATTTCTAGCCCCCAGTGCCCGCTTGCACCCTGGGGGGCACAGGGAGCTCACTACTCCATCAGGGCTAATTTCCCCCTCCACAAAATATGCAGACTCCAACATCTGTCTACCCCCCAGGGCCTGAGAGTACAGGCCAACACTGTGACACGCTGAGGATTCAGCGGGGGGGGCTCCCCAAAAAGGCCTGTCCCCAGCAACCTGGGCAGACCTTGAGCCTTGGTAACGCCTGCACAGAAACTCCATCTAAATATCCTTTCAGTCCCACAACAGACACTGTCCCAAAGGCAGCAAATCTTTTACAGTTCATTCTGTGCAAATTCAGGGGAAATCATTTCAGCACTGTTACTGGCCCATAACTGGAAATATTTAAAAGCCTAAACCGTAATGAAATCATAAGCAGAGTCACCCCCCACTTGCCCTGTGCCTGCACTGTGCTCGGGCACCACATACAGGCTCACAAATGCAATACGAGACTCATTTGTATCATTTGTGTATTTAACGTCTGATTCCCTCATCAGGCTTAAAACTCATCAGAGCAGGAAGTGGGTCTTGCTCCAGAGCTCAGTCCCCAGCAGCTGCAAGAGAGCACGCAGGAGCTCCTTGGTAAACACTAGTTGAATGAAAGACTGCATGAATGAAGGCATTTTATGTAAGCCACACAATAACCTTGCAAAGTGCATTACTACCCCCGTTTTGTAGGCGAAGATAGAGACACCGAGAGTCAAGTGCTGATAATAGTAAAATACAGAAATAATATTTTCATAAATGTTTTTAAAATCCAGTATTTATTTCCTTTTTTAATTACTTTATTTGAGTGTAGTGGACACACAATGTTGCATTAGTTTCAGGTGTACAACACAGTGACTCACGAGTTTATACATTATGCTGTGCTCACAGGTGTAGCCACCATCTGTCACAATGCTGTCACAGTATCACTAACTATATTCCTCCTGCTGTGCCTTTTACTCCCGTGACTTATTCATTCCACAACTGGAAGCCGGTATCTCCCGCCCACTTCACCCTAAAATTTAATATTTAATCAAATTAATTTAATATTTAAGTAATAACAAAACGGAGCACTTACTACATGCCAGGTCCTAAGCTAAGAGCTTTGCCCAGATTACAGGATCATAACAATAACACAGCTGCCAGAGAGGTTTTATCTTGCTTTTTACAGAAGCAGAAACTGAAGCTGGGAGAGTTGCTTCGCCTGTGTGAGGCCACACAGCTGGGAAGTGGCCGAGGCAGGACTGAACACGGGTCTGTCCCACTGTATCATCAGGCCTCCGTTTACCCCAGTCAGGTCTTCTGGTGCCTGGCAGCCAGTGAGGCAAGGTGGGGGCACAGCTGGACCTGGAGGTACCCAGGCTGTGGCTCTCCCTGCCTACTTTCCCCTGTAGGGTCAACACTCTCCAGGAGGCCTCACAACTACACTGCGGCTACCTCTCCACGTCTCCCATCTCCTCACCTCGGCCTCCCTGGCACTCACCGTGGCATATCTTTCCCAGGTCCCGCCGTCACTGGGCCCACCCAGGCCTGAAGACCCTGCTAGCTCCGCCACGGGACGGGCAGCAGTGGTGTGTGTGTGGGGGGGGAGGCATGGAGCCAGGAGACTTGGAACCCTGGCCTTGCCACTTCCCAGCTGGGTGGCCTCAGTTTCTTGACTGTGGTTGGGGGTAATGAAGGTGGTCATGAGGAGTCTCCTGGCCCCGGGCCTGGACCGCTGAGGTGCCTGACAAGCTGAGCTGACCCTGAGCCTGCCTCCACAGCCAGGCTCCACTTGGAAGAACATCGGGATGCCCATGGGAGGGATGCACCCATCTGGGTTTGCCATAAGCATGGATGGCGCCCAGATGCCGACCACGTGGCGGCCACCCACCTCAGACAGGCCAGTGCTGGGAGATTCCATCTGGATTGGGACGGCGCAGCTGGGATGTCTCAGCTCCCGTCCTATTTATACAGAGTTACTGCAGCAGACGAGCCTGTGTTAATGGCCTTGTTAAGATGGACAGTAACTGGACCAGCCACTGGCCCTGGCTGCCACAGGGCTGAGCAACGCCAGAGCCCAGGGCTAGACTGGGAGGTGCAGATGCCTTGCAAGAAACAACTGTGCTAGTAACAGCCATGGTCTGCGACAGGAAAGGCCGGCCTCGCCTGTGCCACCGCACCCACAGGTGACCGGCACTGAAGGTACGCTTACTCTCCACTTTACAGAGAGGAAAAGTGGCTTGCAAGTGGGGGCAGCAGGATTTGAATTCAGGCCCATCTAACTCCAAAAACTGGGGACAGAGAGCCATGCTGAGGGCTGGGGCCTGGGAGTCATTGGCCAGCACGGGGATGAGGGTCCCAGCCGCCCATGCTGCAGCCTGCCCCCAGTCCCAGAGGATGCTTCTGGCAGCTTACATCTGCCCCCGTGGCTTGCCCACCTGCAGACTGGACCTCCTTTGAGATGGACAGCTACCCAGAACGTACTTCTGCTCTGCCCCCTCCTTCCACACGCCACACAGGGCTCGGTGACACCCTGTGGCTGCGATCTAAGTGCCAAGCAGACTGCCACGGTGGGGCACACAGCCCCGGGGCCGGGCGTGGGCAGCCCTCAGCTGGCTCTGCGCTGGATGCCCTCAAGGGCATGTGGCCAAACCTTCCTGCCGGTGAATGAGGGGGGGCCCCCCCACCAGGGGTGTCTACAAGGCGCGCTGGCCCTGAGGAGAGAGCGCCAGGCTGACAAAGGAGGTGCTCTCCTGAACAGACACCTTCTCTTAAGCTGAGGGACACCCATGGTCCGTGGCGCGGAGCCTGCCTGAAGCTGGGCGCCCTCCACGTCCCGGAGCCAGAGCTGCGGCTGGCACCCGGGCTCCGCCACAGCCCAGAAACTCACTGCTCTCGTTTCTCCCATCGCCACCCGCCTCACTTCCGTCCCGAGGATGGTTTTGGTTTTTCTCACACAGCTATCTATTTAATAAGGAAAATTCTGCTGTGTTGAGGGGAAAAAAACCCTCCACAGCATAAAAATATGCCACAGTTCCATCTGACGCTTTCCTTTTTCTCTCTCCCTTGCCTTTAAAACTTGAGATGAAAGACTTTTTTTCCATGTTCTCCTGCTCTGCCTTGAAAAGATCACTTTCAAACTTCAGAAATGAGGAGTGCTGGCACCCAGAACTACACTTGTGTGGTTTGATCACGTAAACTGTCTTGATAAATTCCAAATGAAATAACAAAGCAGCAGCTCGTTAGGGTGTTTTGTTTTGTTTTTTAAAGAGAGCACAAAGCAATTCCACCTCCTGCAGGAGGAGATGTCAGCAGGCAGCTCAGGTCCCTGTCAGATGCGGAAGACTGTGACTTTTACTTGGTGCCACTAATTACTATCAATCATGCAAAACACAGACTTCAGGACAAATCCTCCCTTAAAGAATAGTCCTTATATGAAATGTGTTGGAAGCTCACTGATGTTGAGACAATTGTTTCCCAGGTCTGCAGAAAGGGGGCAGACCCAGGCAGTCACATGTTAGGTGGTCAGAGACCATGTTTCTTAGATGAGCACATGGACTCATTTATTTCTTGGTGTTGAGGCTAATGAATCACAAAGGCACGTGGGCAAAGTCCCGCAGCCTGCACAGAATCCTGGGGTCCAGGGGAGCCAAATCTCCTCCTGGCTCCCCGAGGTGAAATGAGGACACAGTCACAGATCCTTTCATGCCGTGGGGATTACCTGGTAATCCACAGATGCAGTGGGGTAACCTACTGTTTGCTAATGTTCTCTAGGGAGCTATGGGATCACAGAGCAAATGCCAGTATTCTGATCAGCAGTAAGAAAGGGTGTGAGGAGGAGGTATTAATCTGGTTAATATTATCTGGCTTGTTTTGTGCTAGACACAGAGCTAAGTAAATTACACGTACTATCTCATTGAATCCCTCAACAATTCCATTGGCAGTGGAGAAGAAACTAGCATCTGTGTCTGCCTAATATCTACCCCAATTCTTTTGGAAACAGCCCTGACTTTTCCTTTGGGGGAAACTGTATCGCCCATACTCATAATCCATGTGGTTCTGGTAAACCTGGAGCAATTCCATTCTTTCCCCTGCCCAGGGGGTAAAAACAAATTTTTAAAAATGAACCATTTGGGTAAGAAAAAAACACTCCAAATAATTCAGAGATGAAAGAAGAAATTAAAGTTAAAATGACAAACTATCTGTGTACAGGATACAGTCAAAGCTACAAAATGCTATTCAGAGAAAAATCCATAGCTACAAATGCTTATATCAATAATTAAGAAAGTTAAAAAAAGAAACGAACCTAGTATTTATTACAGAGAACTAGGAAAAGAACAAAACAAAGCAAAAGGAAGTGGGAGAAAACAATTAAAAATACAAAAGCAGAAATGATTTAAAAAAGTAAGGCCTGTAGAGTGATAAATAAAGCTCAAAGTTGGTTCTCTGAAAAAGTCAAAGTTCACAAATCCTTTGGTATGTATGATGAAGGAAAAACGAGAGAGAGAGAGAGAGAGAGAGAAAGAAAGAGAGAGAGAGAGAGAA
>NW_027397086.1:4749131-4811028 GCF_003265705.2 Callorhinus ursinus
AGAAAGAAAGAAAGAAAGAAAGAAAGAAAGAAAGAAAGAAAGAAAGAAAGAAAGAAAGAAAGAAAGAAAAGGAAGAAGGAAAAAGAAAGAAAACACAGATGTATAATGTTAGGGATGAGAGAGAGAGAATATGATTCCAAATATGGAGGACATGTTAAAATAGGAGTATATGTCATTTTTATGGCAACATATTTGAAAATCTAGATGAAATGGGTGCTTACTAGGAAAATCTACCTTCTCAAAATTGTTTCAAGAAGAGGCAAACACCTTTAATTATCAATAAAGAAAAAATATTAATAATATTGAGAAAATGCTCTAATTAAATATTTATAACTAAATATCCAAATGGCTTTGTGGAGCCCATCTATAAAACCTTAAAAGAACAACTGATGTTATTTAAACTGTTCCAGAGCATAGAGAAAATCAGAAATACCTGCAGTTCTTTTTATGACTCTAGCATAACCATTATACCAAACCTGACAGAAATGGCATTAAAAAGAGACCAGGGGCACCTGGGTAGCTCAGTCAGTTAAACATCTGACTCTTGGTTTCAGCTCAGGTCATGAGCTAAGGGTCATGAAATCAAGCCCCGAGTTGGGCTCTGCGCCGGGCACGGAGTCTGCTTGAGATTCTCTCTCCCTCTCCTTCTGCGCCTCCCCCCCGCCCGCTCTCTCTATCTAAAATAAATAAACAAATCTTTAAAAAGATATTTTAAAAAAGAGACCAATCTCATTAATTAATAAAGATCCACAGATTCCAAACAAAACACTAGCAAATAGAATTCACCAGTATTTTAAAATAATATTAGCAATTATTAAAGAATAATACAGGAAATAGGTTTATTACAAGAGTGCAATGATATTTAACAGATGATCTGAAGAGATGCTAAACAGCCATTGATAACTTTAATATCCATCCCTGGTAAAGCACTGAACTGGGAACAGACTTCCTTAATGTGATAAAGAATGCATGTTAGAAAAATTAAAACAATGTTCTTATGTGAAAATATTAAATATTAAATAATGTTCTTAATATGAAATGCTCTTAAGGGGCGCCTGGGTGGCTCAGTCGTTAAGCGTCTGCCTTTGGCTCAGGTCATGATCCCGGGGTCCTGGGATCAAGCCCCGCATCGGGCTCCCTGCTCCGCGGGAAGCCTGCTTCTCCCTCTCCCACTCCCCCTGCTTGTGTTCCCTCTCTCACTGTGTCTCTCTCTGTCAAATTAAAAAAAAAAAAAAATCTTAAAAAAAAAAAGAAATGCTGTTAATAAGAATGAGTCATTCTGCTATCATTTACCACTATTCTGGACATATGAGCCAATGAGATAAGACAAGACAAAGAAATGTGTTCTAAATATATTTTTTAAAGATTTTACTTATTCACTTGAGAGAGAAAAGAGAGAGAGAGCACACGTGAGCGGGGGGAGGAGCAGAGGGAGAGGGACAAGCAGACACCGTGCCAAGCATGGAGCCTGGCGTGGACCCAATCCCAGGACCCTGATACCACAACCCAAGCCGAAATCAAGAGTCGGACACTCAACCAACTAAGCCACCCAGGTGCCCCAGAAATGTGTTATAAATATTAAAGACACCTATAATATTGCCAATATTTTCAGGTGATACAGTTATCATATTAGTCATATAATTAGATAATCTAGGATACTCAACTGAAAAATTGTTAGTAATAAATAACAGAATAAAGTTCAAAGAAATTATACATAAGTCAATAGCATTCTTATATACTAGAAATCATCAGCTAGGGGAATCTGGGTGGCTCAGTTGATTAAGCATCTGCCTTCAGCTCAGGTCATGCTCTCGGGGTCCTGGGATGGAGCCCTGCACTGGGGGTCCCTGCTCAGCCAGGAGTCTGCTTCTTCCTCTCCTTCCACCCCTCCCTGCCCTGCTTGTGTGCATGTGCACACTCTCTCTCAAATAAATAAAGTCTTAAAAAAAATAAGAAAGCATCAGCTAGAAAAAAAAAAATAATAAAATAAAATAAAAGAGATCCTGTACAGTAAAAACAGAACTATAAAACCCCTGGGAGTAAACTTAAAAAGAAATGTGTAAGAGCTATACAAATAAAACTTATTTGATAAAAAAATTACATAACACGTATTAAAATAAATATGCACATTTCTTGGGCTTATTAATCCTTTGAAGAATCTACTTCACTGAAACAGAAGCGCAATTCATACAAATATGAACTTTGTTTCTACAACTCTCTGTATTTTACTTGTCACAAAGAGAATGTAACACTTTGGTGACTAAGATAAAAACTAATGAAATAAAAATATCTTAAGGACATGAAAGAAGATGCAAATAATAAGGACATATATAATATTCTTAGATGGGAAGACTCAACATTGTGAGAATGTCGGTTATTGCCCAATTAATATATAAACTTCATGTGATCCCAAAATTGATTCCAAAGTTCACCTGGAGGAGTAAATACATGAAAATAGAACATTTTTGAAAAGAAGAATGAGAAAAGAGGCTTGTTATAAAATGTGCTATGAACCTACAGTCATCATGCAGTGTAGCACTGCTCCAAAATCAACCAACGGTGGAGAGTAGGGAGTCAGCCCAGCAACAGACACACACAAAGCAATCTAGTGAAGGATAAAGGTACATTTTAAGTCAAAAGCGCCCGTCAATAAATGGCATTGGGACAAATCATTATCCATTTAAGAAAATATAAAGCTGGATGTCTACTTCACTCTTTAAAACAGAATAAATTCCAGATGATTTAGGGATTGAGATCTAAATAGGAAGAAGAGTACTAGAATAAAATACAGGAGAATCTTTTTATAACCCTGGGGTATACAAAGGCTTAAGTGTGACACAAAACTCAAGCCAGGACAGGAAAGGCTGATATTCTGGACTCCATCTGAACAAAAACACTCATGCATGATCAGAGAAAGTGCCATGCTGAAAGGTGAAAGACAAATGTGCAATGGGAAAGATATTTGCAATTTATAAGACAATCACTAGTTCCGATATATAAAGACCTCCTACAATAAAGGCAAATAATGTTATAAAATATATAAAGGTGCCAAAAAGATGCCAAGTTTCACTACTAATCAAGGAAGTAACAAATTAAAACAAGATTTTCTTTTTCTGGCTATTTATACTGGCAAAGGTCAAAAAGGTTGATAATACTTTGTGTTGACAAGAGTGTATGGAAATAGTCACTTGTACAAGGCTGACTGTGGTATAGACTGATAGAAACTTTTAGAAGGAGAATTTGGCAATACCTATCAAAAATTTCAAAGATGTGTTTTCCAGGATCCAGCAATTCCACTTCTAGTAATGTATTCTATAGCAATATTCCTGCAAATTAGCAAAATAAACAGGGATATTCATTACACCATTGTTTGTCATTTATAATTGTGAAAAACTACATGGTTTAGAGATGATTTTTTTATCCAAGCAGTGGAATATGATACAGCTAATTAAAAGGATAAAAGATATCTCTAAGAACTGACATGGAAAGATATCCATAATGTGTTTTTAAGTGAAAAAAATCAGGCATGATTTTGTAGACCTATATTGATTCATACATGCAGGCACATGCACATGAATGGGGAGGGAGGGAGACAGGATTATTGCCCCAGCTCTTAATGGTAGCCATCTTTAGGGACGGAATTTTAGGGTTATTTCCTGCTTTATATAATTTTATATTTTTAAGACTTTAGCTATGAATATGTACTACTTTTAGAAATAGAAAAGAGCAAAGTCTATCTTCTTTCCCCTCTTCCTTTCAAGTGTTAGAGAAGCAAACACTTTGGGGGCAGGGGGGAGGGAGGTAATATTTTACACAATGATGTTGTAAGCATTCTTAGCTCCTGGGGAAGACTTGGTCTTTAGGTTTTGATTTAAAGGCCACCGACCTTTCTAGACTGCCTCTGATCTTATCTCCGGGCTACTGTTAACACTTCATTATCTCCTGAATCCTCTCACTGCTTTTGGTCTCCACCTCCCATCTGTCCTGCATCTGATGATCTTTCTAAAACCTAATCAGACCATGCCCCTCCCCAACTTAAAATTACCCAGAGACTTTCCATCCCCAAGGGGGCAAGTGTTCGTGGCCTTGTGGGTTCCGCCCCCACCTGCACCTCTGGTCTCTTCTCCCACTCCCTCCTCATGTGATGCTCCAGCCGTGTGGGCCTCTTGCGGTTCCCTGGACCAGCCCTCTGCTCAAGACTCTGAGCTTGGCAGAGCCAAGTCGTCCCCTTGCCCACTCGGCCTTCTCCTCTGGCTGTTAGCGGACTCCTCCTAGAGCATACTGCCCTTCCCTCCATTACAGCATTTATCATACACTCCTTGTCTTATCCAGCTCTGCAAGCTCAAGGGGCCAGCACCGAGCCTAGCACAGAGTAGGGGCTCAGAAGATGTCTGGAGGATGACAGGCCCGGATATTGGGTCTTTATGCACACATACTTGACTCTCTGGTCTGGCACTGACACGGCTCAGTAGAAGAGCGTGGCCTTGGCCACCAGGGAACCCACTCCACAGCCACCCCATGAGGGTCAGCCCTGTGTTCCAGTATTTCCAGGCTAAATACCCACATTTCTCTGAGTGCTACAATGGGCTTCCAGAGTAGCTGACGTCACCAAAAGGAAATGCAAGATGATTCCCCCAGTGAAAGCCTCGGAAACCTGCCTCATATTGGGTAGAATCGAGGCTGCCCACATGCCAAGGAAAACACTCCCGAGCTTGTCTTTCCAACCCTGGCTCAGAGATTCGCTACTGTGCACAGAAAGGCTTCCTGGACGTCCGAGGCCACAAGGATCCCAGCCAGAGAGTGAGCTCACGAACGGCTGCTTCATCCACTGAAGTATTTTCCACTTCCTCTAATGTGCTCACGTATCTGTGACCACACTTCACCTAATCTTTAAGTGTAACAAAAAATAATGGAGGCAAAGGTAAAACTGTCAGATTTAGTCATTACTCAATGGAAACTGTGTAACAAAACACGACATTCTAAACCTCAATCAACAATCTCTGCGTTCTCTGCCAAACAAGCAACAGAATTTCAGAGGGTCAGCTAGGTCCAAACTGATTTTCACTTTCGTAAAGCAAATTCTTTTCTGATTTTGCTGAAATGAGATCCTGAAACACGTCTTGGGCCCCTTTGAAAAGAGGAAGGTATCTGACTACTAATTTATTTGTGGTTTTAAGCTCAGGTATTTTGATCGCTCTCTTTCTTGACAGAGATGAGAGGCTGAGTCCCCATAGGACTGTCCTAGAAAATCCACTTTCAGGGAGCAGGAGCTTCTTCTGCTCCACAGTGGGGGCCATCTCTGTGGGTTCTGCCTTTCTCCGGGTCACACTGTGTACCCGAGGCCCCCAGCCCAGTCATATCCCGCTGGCCTGGGGAAAGCCTGGACTTTTCCAGCCCCGCACGGGGGGTCTGAGTCTGCAGTCTGGGCTACTCCCACCAAATCTGAGCCACCGATGCACCAGGGCACGAGGAGATTGGCCCCACCAGCAGGGGGCACTGAAGTACTCACGCCGGTGCTGGGCTGAGATAGTGTGCTTCTGGTGGGATGGGAGGGTAGAGGCTGGGGTCTTGCACCAGACTGGAAGGCCCACCCACACTCACTCCTTGTGCTGCGTCTCTCCTGCCCACCAGATGCCATTCTCTCAGGAAATGATTCAGGAAACCCGATACCCTTGACTCTGGGCTCCTGGTCACCTCCTTGAGACCCTGACTTCTACTCTGGTTGGTTCTACTCACCTCACTCAGTCCTGGCCCCTCCTCTTCTCCACAGCTCACTGCCATTCCTACAGGCTTTGGGCCAATGTCCCATTAGAACACTCTTGGCTAAGCCATCAGAGGATACTTGGCAGGGAAGAGATGGCCAAGCAGCAGGGAGGCATGTCTGCTGACCAGTCAAAAGCAGGAGGGAAGGAGATGGGTCACCGTGGGGACCGGAAGCTCCACGGGCACAGGGTGGTATGCTCAGGGACCAGCCCATGCAGTGATGTCCACCTCTTTATGAAAGGGCATTAGTGTTCCAAATATTCGCTGAGTGCCTCCCCCATTTTAGACACAGGTGTAAGGGGAGAACCAGACAGGTGTGGTCCCGGACCCCATGAAGTATACAGGCCAGAAGAGGCATTCGACAGAGGCATTAATTACACAAATAATTAAGGGTGTGGAACTGCTAAAAAAAATAATACTCTAGTATACGCTTACTTCGGGGAATTATCCTCAGATGGCAATGAGAGGCCCAGGAGGAACCAGTGGCATAAGAGACAGAAATGGGTTGATTATGTCTTTATGAACTCCTATGTCAAGGAGTTCATTCTCTTTTCCCCTGCCTTAGCCATTCTCCTCCAGAGATAATAAGTGACCTGTCCGAGGTCACTCGGCACATACATGGCAGAAGTGGGATCTGAGCCCAGGCCTGTGGGCTCTAGCACCCACACTCTTACCTGAATGTTATATGCCATAATTATAGCTCAGTGCATACACTAGACAAATGATATTAAAACCTCAAGACATCTGGGGTGCATGGGTGACACGGTTGGTTAAGTGTCTGACTCTTAGTTTCAGCTCAGGTCGTGATCTCAGGGTTGTGAGTTCTAGCCCCATGTCAGGTTCCACACGCAGTGTGGAGTCTGCTTGAGACTCTCTCTCCCTCTCCCTCTGCCCCTCCCCACCAACCCTGCGCACATGCACGCTCTCTCTCTCAAATAAATAAATCTTAAAAAGAAACAACTCAGACATCTGTGTTCAAATCCTGGCATTGCCACTTATTTGTACATTGTGATCCTGGGTGGGTTCTTCAACTGCTTTCTTCATCTGGGAAATGGAGACAGTACCTGTGACCTTCTCACAGGGCTGTGGTGAAGTCTAAAGGAGTTCATACACATGAAAGGGGCTAGCACAGTAGCTGAAGTTACTTGCAAAAGACCCCAACAACTTTAAGAGTGGATGGGGGAACACACCTGTTTCTGGAAACCTTCCAAAAGAGACTAGACAGTTCCTCACAGAGCCTCCCCTGACTTAACACTAAAATTTTTATGAATAAAAAAAAAAGATGGTGGCACCTGGCTGGCTCAGTTGGTGGAGTGTGTGACTCTTGATCTCGGGTTCATGATATCAAGTCCCATGTTGGGTGTAGAGATTACTTAAAAATGAAATTTTAAAAAAAGAAGAAGAGAAAAGGGGCACCTGGGTGGCTCAGTCGGTTAAGCTTCTTCTGCCTTTGGCTCAGGTCATGATCTCGGGGGGCCTGGGATTGAGCCCCGAATTGGGCTTCCTGCTCAGTGGGGAGTTTGCTTCTCCCTCTCCCCCTGCCCCTCCCCCTGCTCATGCTCTCTCTTAAACTAATAAAAGAAAAGAAAAGAAAGAAAAAAAAAAGATGAAAACCACCTCATGAAGCCTGGCAGACAGCCTTAGAAACTAAACATATTATGGGCAGATGAAGAGAACAGAAATTGAGCAAATGTAGACCTTGTCAATTTGTACCTCTTAGGACCTACCCCCAGACTCACAGACCCAGGGATCTAAAAACTAGAAAACTCAGGTCGACGACCAGTATGCTGCCCAGCAGAAGCTGATCTGGGGGCTCTGGAATACACCGGCTGGCTCTTTGCCCTCCATCTACTCACCCCCACTTACAGATCATGACCCCCAGAAAAGACCTGGAGTGTTTCCAGAGGGAACCCCAAATGCCTGTCGATAAACCCTGAAGATGAATAGATTTCACCTTATTCAAGGTACGGTCAGAGGAAAGAAAATCCAACAAAAGAGTGCATGGAAAAATACTGCCACACTATGGAGTCTGAAATGCGTGAAGGGGCTGGGCTGACCCATGAGAACACATGTCCTCAGACGGTCTATTCCAGGGTCCAAAAGAAGGTTCAAGACACTTTCTTTTCATCACAGTACAAGAAGACAAGGCTTTAAGGACAGGAGAGAACTGTGAGAGGTGAAACTTCACGAGAATGAGCTAGACAGTGCCTGAGATAAGAAAAGAAGAAAAGGAAACTAAGAAACACAAAAGACGAATAAAAAAAGAAATTAACATCAGAGGCAGCGAGGAGCAAAATGGACACTTGGGAAGCTTGCATCACTGATGTGGAGAGCCAATTTGGCAAGGTCAAATGCCAGGGGAAAGGACAAGGGAAGAAAGAATATAAGGGCACATGGGGGCCTGAGAACAGACAGCTGACCCAGGGCAGGGGTCTTCCCAAGGAGTGTGTGCCAGGGCCCAGGAAGGAGACCCAACCCTAGACATATCCAGGATGAGTGTTTGAATTAAAAACCAAAAGAAAAAAAAAACAAAAACTTGCAAATATCCAGGCAAAAAGCAAAAGCAGCAACAACAAACCCAGAAAAGTGACCCTGACCCTCCCCGTGAGTTGTAGGGACCCCTTTTGCTCTGCTTCAATGCAACCTGATGCTCCCCCAAATGACTCCGATGGTGTATGGTATCTGCTTGCCTGCCCAGCTGCTTCCCTGTGGGAGGGGGAGCTTCTCGAAGGCAGAAGGACTGTTTATTCATGAAATGTTAGTGGACATCTGGTGATTTGTCAATCGCTTTGATTTTTTTTTTTAAGAAGAAAAATATTTTCCCCTAGTAATTATGGTACTTAAGTATAAAGACCCAAAGAGAGGACATATGATTTCAGATGCTGTAAAACTTGGTCAATGCACATTTTTTCCACAAATTTATGAGCACATTTCACCATCCCAGACTGAGGGCAGCAGCGGACGTCAACTCCTGGATTCACTGTGAGTAAAATACACGTGCTCTAGCCATGCTTCCTCGTCAGCAGCCTGCAAAGCCCAGAAACGTCTCTTGCAGATGCCGCCCCAATGGACAGGTCAGCTCTGGATGCCACAGGTGAGCTCTGAGGATGAATGCCTCTCCGTGGGCCCAGTGGAGAAGCCCCAGGTAATCGGCCATACAGACAGGGGCATATCTGTCAAGTCCAATGTGGGGTGCAAGGAAGGGTCCTTCCTGCCCACTCCCTGAGCAATGAGCACCAAGCACCCAGAAAGTAGGAGCTTGAACTTGGCCATGGACGGCAGGCTGCCCTGAGTGGAGCTGACAACTGTATTGGGTGGGCTGGGAAGGTGAGGTACCCCCAGGGACACAGTAAGAAGGTCTATTTGGAGACTGAAAAACCTTGTCTCTGCTAAAGAGGAAGAGCGTCACCTCAGGGCAATGATAAAGGAAAATAACTTGCAAATGTCCCTATTTCCTGGGCTGCAGTGGGCATGGCTCTGGGCGAAGGCTGCTCTTTCCCTCCGACCAGAGTTTCCTGACAGTGATCTGGCCTGGATCTTGCTCTCAGCAAAACTGGGTGACCAGTCTGGTGACCCCAGAGTCCATATACCGGGACCCCAGGGGAGGAGGGGCTCAAATAGACTCCTGGGACAGGACAGCTGCCTCAGGCAAGCCAGTGGTGGGCATGACGACCACGGTCACTGAGATCCTACTGTGTGCCAGGCTCTGGGCTGAGAGCTGCATCTGCACAATCTCTTAGGGTCCTCATTTTACAGAAGAGGAAGTGAGGCTTAGAGAAGCTAAGCCCTTTGTCCTAAGCCAAAGAGGGAGTGTGTGGCAGAGCTGAGATTGCACCTCAGGGCCCCCTGGAGTCTGGGCTCTGACCCTCAGTGTGGCCTTGCCTTGCCCTTCCTCATCCTGGCCCCACAGGACATCGTGGGAATACTCGAAGCCTGCAGAGCTGGGGTGGGGGTGCTGCCACTTGTGGGCTGATCCCGAGCCAGGCCTCGTGCTCTGGGCCTTAGACCCTCTCCTCAGCTCACCTACCCACAGGGCTCCAAGGAAAGCTTTGCTACCCCCGTCATCCAGATGGGGAGACTGAGACTCAGAAAGGCAGGGTGACTTTCCAGAGGTCTCCTGGCCAGTAGTTGGAGAAGCCAAGATTTGAATCCAGGTCTGGATGGCCCCAATCTGTGCTCTGTTCAACACGAGGACCATGGGGACTGCCTTTCAGTCTCTCAGTTTTGTTTCACGCCAAGAGCTGAGTCCTGTGGTCCTTGCCTGGAAGTCTGAGTCATAGACCCTGACCTCAGAGGGGACAGATGTCCTTCTGGGGAGTGGAAACATCTCTGGGCCAGAACAGGACATAGTTCCAAGTGGATTACCAAGAGCTCAGGCAGAATATCTGATTTATGGCCCACCACACCTCACTCCAACTGGCTCATGGGCCCCAGCTCAGCCATGGCATTGGGCTGAGCCCCCCAAAGCCAACTTCTTCAGTAAGAGGTACCCACTCCGGTGTCAGCACCTCCCCTGCCAGGGGCCTCAGGACACAGCCCCCGAGATTTCTCAGCTTTGACACTTGAAGACGACAATAAGACACCAGCGTCAACCAGGAGCTGGGCTGGCCCTGGGAGTAGAGCTGCAGCTGCTCCAGGGATTAAGCAGTCCTCTGGAGGCCAGCCTGGGAAGCTGGTCCCACTGGTGCCATTTAGGGTGGGACCTCTGGAGCCGGGCAGTCTCCGGGGAGGGCCAACTCTGCCACCGACTTGCTCAGAATGTTCCTCAGCCATCTGATTCTCATTTTTAGCCTCTGCAGCAGGGGGCAGGTACCGGCATGCCTCTCTCACACGGAAGGGAGATGGAAGGAGTGAAGGTGTGCACAACCCTCTGCATCAGGTCACTGCTCAGTGAAGGTCAGGGCGATGGTAATGACATTAGTAGAGAAAACTATCTCTTGGCAGGCCCAGTCCTCTGAGAAATGAGGACCCAGCTGGCATCTTCCACAGCCCCCAACTGTCGCCTCCCTCTTCCAGTCCCCCACATCCTCTCACACCCACAGCAAGGGCTGAACATGGATAGGAATACCTCAAGAGCAACTCCTGCCCTGCTCCTGCCTGCTCCTGGGCCTCCACCACAGCCAGAGCTAAGGGGAAAGGGGATTCCAGGGGCCAGCGGAAGCCTCTTGACTCTTTAGAGCAGCACATAGCGTTGGGGGGCCTAGTGTGAACACCCACTCCACCAGATGACCCTGGAGAAACAGTCACCCCTTGGGCCTCACCTCATTTGTTCCCACCTCATACGTCCATTCTGAGCACTATATGAGGTATTATAAGCAAGCCAACACAATGCCTGGAGGACAGCAGGTTTGTTCATTTGGTCATTCAGTCAGTCAGTCAGTCCTGCCTGCGGTTGTTCATTTAGCCAAGAGTCGCTGGGCACTGCCTCTGCTGAGCTCTGTGTGCGCCCCACCTGCCCTCGTGGGCCTGACGGCCAAGCCCTGAACAGATGCCGGACCCTCTCTAACATCCCCCCTCTCTCTACTCCTTTACTACTTAGGTGGGCACGGAGAGCCCCGGGTTGGCGGTTCACAGCTGGGGATTCACAGCTGCGGTGGGGTAACAGCCTCAGGAGGCTGCTTATCTTTGGGGCAACCGTAACTTCTCATACACCAAGCCTGTGAGTACCGTACCGCCTCCCACAAAATGTGCTTTATTTCTACGACATGGGTGCTCGAGAAGGTATAGTTTTTTATACTACGTACACTGTCCCCAGTTGTATGAAGGGGCTCAGGGTTTTATAGCTACTGATGAGGAGTTTAGGGCAGTGGCAGGTTATGAGCTTTGCTGTCAGCAATTCTATGGAACTGGGGCAAATGATTTCATTTATCTGAGCCTCAATTTCCATTTTTGCAAGATGAGCGTAATTCCAACTTTGTGAGGTTGTTCTGAGAATCAGAGCTATTGTGTGAAAGCCTTTAACACATTATCTGGAACAATAACAACAATAATTGTCACACTAATGACAACAGCTAACACCTATTAGCATTTACCATGGGCCAAGCGTTGTGCTAAGGGCTTTTCAGGCACTAATTTATTCTTTTATTCAGCAAGTATTTATCGAGATACTAGATGCTAGGGATACTGCAAGGACCACGACCAATACAGCCTCTGCTTTTGTGCAGCTTACTGCCTAGGGGAGAGGTCAGACAGTGAGCAAGTAGCTGCACAAATAATTACAGAAATAAAATTGTAATGAAACCAACACAGGAGAAGTACACTCCTCCATTTGAGTCAATGCCACTACATATGTATTCTAAAGGAGGAAATTAAGGGTCGGAGGGGTGAGGCAACTTGCCTGAGGTTGTGAACATGGTAAGAGGCAAAGCCGGACCCCAGATCTCATTAAATGGGGCTTATTGTGCCTATAACAGCACTGAGAGTTCCAAATCATGTACAGAGGGCCCCAAGTCCTCACGGCTCCTCCTCTAGTCCAAGAGCAGCTGCTCAGGGCAAAGTCAGATGGGAAGTCGGCCTCACAGCAAACCGGCTTACTGCTCCTCCGTGAACCACCGTGACCCGCAGCCCAGCCAGCCTGGCCCTGTCACTGATCAGTTCTGTGGCCCTGGGTACCCTGGCTGTAAAATGGACACAATAAGCAAGGCTGCAAGGCTGCCTTGAGATCCAGCAGGCAAAGCGGTTGTCCTTATGTAGACACTGAAGGTCGTGCTGGTCCGCCCTGCAGCAAAGCAGATTTCAGGAATCAAACAGGACGTCCCTGGAGTGTGAAGGCCCATAGCTCGCTTGCTCTCTCTCTCTCCCTTCCTTCGTTTTCAAATTGAGATATAATTGACATATCCAAAGCTCTATTTCTTAGCTTGCTTTGCTAATTATAATGTTATTTTAACTTTACTCATTTATATAGCACCTTCATGATTTTTCGCCAACGTAGCACCTATATATTTTTTTACATAACATAAAATTCACCTTTAGTGACATTTAGTACATTCACAATCGTGTGCAACCATCACTGCTATCTTCTCTCCAGCCCAAAAGGCAATCCTGTGTCCATTTACTCCCTGTTTCCCCCTCCCTCCAGCCTAGGCAGCCACTAATCTAGTTTCTGTCTTTATGGATTGACTGACTTGGGATATTTCACACAATCTGTGGCCTTTCGTGGCTGGCTTCTTACAGGTAGCACAGTGTTTCCACGGGTCATCCGTGCTGTAGCACGTGTCAGTAGGCCATTCCTTTTTATGAAGGAATAATAGCCTATTGTATGCATGTACCACTTTTCGCTTTATCTGGTCATCAGCTGGTGGACATTGGGGTCGTTTCCACCGTTTGGCTACAGTGATAGTGCTGCTATGAACAAGCTCTTGTTTGTACACCCGCTTTCAATTCTTTGGGGGTATATCCCCAGGAGTAGAATTGCTGGCTCACCATATTATTTTTTAATTTTTTAATGAAATCATGGATTTAATGTGCTAATAACATTAAGAGAAATACTTAGGTATTAAACTGAGAGAGGTTCTCTATGTGCCATCTAAAATCACTAGGACCATGAGTACAGCATGTCCACACTCTAGGAAACTCAGAGTTCGTGTACTCCTGCATTGGCCGTCCATGAGGCTACCAGCACCCAGGCCGCTGTGGGGTAGGGTCCTAGGAGCTGAGGCCGGGTTAGATGCTAGGGTTCCCTGATGGGTCGAAAGCAGTGTTGGAGGGGGCCCGCAAAGGCTCAGAGTCAGAGAGGCAGTGTCAGTAGTCAGGGTAAGCTCTCCGCCCACATCGTTGTGGGAATGTGGGCCACAGAGGACAGCCAGAGCTGGCACGGAAAGAATGAGGTAGAGGGCCCAGGGCTTTGGCCGCCAACAAGGACAACTTCAGAGTAGAGGCCCCTGGAGGGGTCTGGGGCTAGTCTCAGGCTGTCCTGCCCTCTTCGCTCTTGAGGCTGACTCTCCAGGTACCAGGAGGGAGGGCAAGGCAAGAACAAAGGGGCTGGCCTTCAGGTTTCCCTCAGACATCCTCCAACCAGGAGTCCTGCCCCTACTTGGAGACCTCTCTGCCTTGGTAATTATGGGACGCCTAGAAAGAAGGGGTTGTTTTTGATGGAGACTCTTTCATCTCTGACTTAAATTATACATCATGCACTAACGTTTTAACTCTGATGTCTTCTAGAATTCGAATGAGACATAAACATACTCCCAGAAGCACAGAGTCTGCATTCATTACTGGGACCACCTTGACCAAATAAGAGGTGTCACCACATCTATTTATAGTTCAAACATCTTTCCACTGTCTTTCCCTGAAAATCTATTGAGGCAGTTCCCACACAAACAAGGAAGAACCCAACCCCAACAATCATTCATTCATTCGGGTTCATGCCTGGGGGTGGACAGCCGTCAAGTCACGGCGGGCATGGGGACACGGAGAGAAAGTGCAGGGCCTCTGAGCACAGAAACAGAGTGGACAGACAGAGACACATAAATTCATTAACAAAGCCACCATTAGAATGAATTACATCAGTAAGCTTAAAATGAGACCAATGCCAAGAGCCAGCAAGGCTGCTCTGAGATGGGAAGGCTCACATGGGCTGGCAGCAAAGAGAATTGGTACAACCTTTTTGGAAAGCATTAGACATTTCAAAGCCAGAAAAATACTGGTGTCCTTTGACTCAGTAATCCCACTCTTAGGAACTTATTCTGAGAAAATAATTGTAAAAGGAGAGAAAAACTTTGTACACACAAAGGTTATCATGGGAAATCTAGTGGTTAAACACAAAACAACAAAAACTGTAAACATTCTAATGTCAAACAATAGACACATAGACCAAGAAAATGAAAATGAATGGCATGACAAAACTATGGAGACGTTAAGTGCTGGAGTGGTGGGAATTTAAATGCTTAAAAAAAAAAAAACACCCTTACTGCACTGTTATCCAGTTTGTGCATTGTGCAAAAGAACATATTAGTCCTTAGGTGAGATAAAACTTTCTTCTACTCATTGATATTTACTGTCAGATTTACGTATGATCCTCACCAAAGTAGCAGCAAATATATCTCAATCACATACATAAATATACAGATTCAGCAAGCTCTCAAAGAAGAATGGTTTCCTCCCCAAATACCAGGAAACCTCATGATCTTCCCCGTTATTTAATCTGCTAACCATCGTGCGCAGTGCATGAAATGCCAGTGGCCCTCCCGTTGGAGAGGGTCCTGCGTGGCTGCTGACCTCGCCTGACCCACCAGGATGGTTCCCCAGTACTCCCGGTACTGCCCAGCTCCTGCTTCCCTCTGGACACGCCCGCCCCTCCCATGGCCTCCGGAGCCACCGCCCCACCAACTTTACCCTGCACAGTTAGGTACGACTACTTTGCCTGGCATTCCAAGCCCTCCATGGTGTGGCGCGTCTCACATACCACTCCAGTGTGGGGTGACACTGGCCGGTGAACGGGCCACTGAGAGGACACTCGATTTCTTCTCTTGGAGTCTGAGACCACGGCTTCCCTTAATCTGCACATGGGCTGAGTGTGAGGACAGTGGACTCACTGGCCCCCAGGAACCTCAGATGCATCCCCTGCTCCCTGTGAGGTGACCAGGCAGGTCTCCGGCGCTCAGCCCTGGGTATCTGTGGACACCAGGCAGGAAAGCCCACAGTCTTTGCTGGCCGGAAACCTGGCCTGCTCCCTTGACTTACTTCCCAGCGCCCGGGCAGAAGGCAGTTTGAGAAAAGGCATGAGGTGAGGCCTGTATTCTCCCAGAATGTTCCAAACAGAGCAACTAGCATTTACAGTGTTGCTCCCATTTTCATCAACAGACCCATGTGAGGCTGGATTTTCACAAGCAACTGTGGAAGACACTAAGTGTTGGAATGGGCTGTTGAATCCATACTCCAAAATGACAAATTCATACCAAAGATGCATTTACATATAAGGTAAGAACACGCAATAAATTTTTATGTTGTAATTTTCTATATTCAAAACACTTAAAATACAGAATGCATTTTTTAGCACTAAAAAAAAAAAAACTGTCAGCAAAAGCCTGGCAATTGTCCTTACTTAGGAAAAAAATATCCTTCATTCTGAGATTATACCCTGCTTACATTGTTGGTGTTAAAATGTCCCTTCCCCTAGGAAACAAAGATGATAGTTTATATCTTCTTTACTTGCCATTAAAAAAAAAAAAAAAAAAAAAAAGGCAGCAGCCTCCTGAGAGTCTCCAAGCTTTCTCTCTGAAGTTTCCCTTGCTCCTGACATCCGAGGTCCAGGACCCACAAGCCTGAGGTCACATGTGGCTCTCTGGCAGCAGTCAGACTGCAGGCTGGCACCGAGCAGGCCGGGGCTGGAAACACCAAGGGTGGCTTCTGAGCAAGGCAAGTGACATGGCTAGCAGGAAGGCAGCTTTGTGTTGCTGCAGGCTTGGAGGATGTTATCCAAAACTAAAAAAATAGCTGAAGGCTGAGTAAGTAGGAATTTCAGTTTGGCACAAAAATCAAGCTTGAGTTTACCTCTTTCCTCTTTTATTCTGTCAGAGTTTAGTGTAGGGTCGCTCACCTGAACCCCCATCTTGCTCACACCCGAGACCCCAGGCACCTCTGCTTGGCCAGGTGCAGGCCGGTGAAGCCCCAGCTCAGGAGGCATCTGCCAAGGGCCGCTGGAGAAATCGCCCAGCACTGCAGAATGGCCCTCCCTCCGAGTGCTCAATTTCCAGCCTCAGCAGGGCCCTCGGCCCGCTCCACGGTCTTGCCCCTCCTTGGTTCTTCTCCCACTCTCTTCAGTGGCTGGTTTTCCCCAACAGCTGCCTAGCACTCCCACCCCCGCTGTCCGTCCCTGCAGGCACCCTGCCTCCTAAATGAATGACCTCAGCTTCCTGCTCTGCCCCCTCATCTCTCAGCACCCATTTTCCACGCTGCTTTCCCTCCAGGGCACTGCCCTTGTCC
This sequence comes from Callorhinus ursinus, assembly GCF_003265705.2. Classification (NCBI taxonomy): domain Eukaryota; kingdom Metazoa; phylum Chordata; class Mammalia; order Carnivora; family Otariidae; genus Callorhinus; species Callorhinus ursinus. The sequence goes on from NW_027397086.1 coordinate 4,765,818, forward strand.
CCATCTCCTCCAGCATGAACCCCCTGGCTCACCCCATGCTCAGTTGGCCATCTTTAAGGTCTCCCTATTTGTACTACCTTTTTTTTTAAGGTCTAAAAGGATATTTCTTTTCCGATTAAAAAGGGTATTTGTGTTCATCTTAGAAAACACAGAAAAGTGTGAGGAAAGTAACGGCCTGTGGGATTCCGAATTTAGGTGTGTCCTTCACATAAACATACTCGTCTACATAAGTTGACTGCATGTTGCTGTGTGGTTCTGGGGGACTGTTCTGCTGGTAGAAGAGCCCAGAGGGCTCATCCGTTAGTGGAAGTGGAACGGTTCCAACCTGGGTCGGCACTAAAGCATCATCATAAGTCCCGGACACCCCAGATGCCTTTTGTGAAAGCCCAGAGGTAGGCAGAGGCCACCACAGACCCTGCTGCCCGCCTGGGGTACATAGGTCCTGTCCAGGCCCTTCTCAATGGCACATAATCAGAGTTATCACTTTACGCAGGTGCTGGATGGCTCTAGGGTCTGGGACCAGATAGCAGCCTGCATGCCTGACCCTGTCAGTCAGGCACCCCCCTGCCTTTCCACCTTCCGGGGTCCCCCAAAGCCAACTCTGAAGGTGGAAGGAAAAGCAAGAAAAAGAAAAGGATGGACCTCGTGGAGTAGAGAAGAGGGGCTGGTGGTGATGAGAGAGCCCAAGCTCCCAGCTCCTCTCCTCCTACAGGCTCACTGCCATGACAGTGGCAATCATAATCAATAATCATAACAGCATAAGAGCTCACCATGTGCCAAGCACTGAGACAAATGATCAACAAGTGTCATCTCTGTTCCCCAAAGTGGGGACACCACCGAGAGGATCATGGTGGTCTGGGATGGACACCTGTACCTCTTTTACCATGTATTAGAAAAACCATTGCACAGGGGCATCTGGGTGGCTCAGTTAAGTGTCCGACTCTCGGTTTCAGCTCAAGTCACGACCTCATGGTTGTGAGACTGAGCCTTGCGTTGGGCTCTGTACTCAGGGGGGAGTCTGCTTGAAGACTCTCTCGCCCACTGCCCCTCCCCCCACTCGCACATATGCACTCTCTCAAATAAATCTTAAAAAAAAAAAAAACCTTTTGCACAGCAAACCCTTGATAGCACAGATACAAATAAAATACACTTAAAGAGAAAAACTGAGTACGAAGGTTAAGGAATGGTGGCGATAGTCACAAATGCCCAAAGTCTGGGGAAGCACCACCTTACTGGACCCTCACGGCAGCTATTATACACCTGCCAAGGCACGGGGAGCTTCCGTGGCATCCCGGGGGGCGAGGACTGGGGTTAGGACCTGTGCCTGTCTGAACCCACAGCCCGGGCCTTCCCTGCCCTGGGCCCTGCTGAGGCAGGCTCTACTTTTCCTCCCCTTTGCCTTCACTCTGCTGACCCACAGTGAGGAGGGTGGATTCCCTGTGCTCTGGCCCCCAGATGGATCAGGCCACTGACTATTTGGCATCCCTCTCCCTCCAGGTCTCTACTACTGGTCCTGTCCACATGGGCACCTGTGGCCAGCACAGCCGGGCAAACAGCAGGCTGGGTTCGGGAGCATTTGTGCAGCTGCTGAGCAGGCTGGCTCCTTCCTAAGAAGAAGAGTGGGTGGTGTGGACAGGGGTAGTCAGCTGCGGCCCTCGCAGTCACAGTTTCCTGGGGCCTCCCTAGTCAGAGTAGCCCGGGAATGGCAGGGTCTGGAAATTTCTCCCTGCCACAGCCCATGGCAGCCTCCTGGGAACAGGGGCATGCGATGGCCTATTGACTCTTGCCTCGCCAGGCCTGTCACATGTCAGCACAGGACAGCGTGACCCACCTTCTGGACAAACCTTCGTCTGAGGCAGGAAAAGCCCAGACAACATGCTGTTGGCCCAAGGTCTAGACACGTCTCTCAAGAAGGCTCATCTTCCATCCCTTGTAAGGACAGGCAGCTGAGGTTCCAGGGCCAAGCCATGGGAGCAGATTCAAGGGAGAGGCAGAGATCCTATGGAGTCCTAGAGGACCCAAACTAGGAATTCTCATTTCTTAGGACCAGAACAAGAATGTGAAGAATCCAGAGTAGAATTGGGCTGAAACTTTCAGCCAATGAAAGTGCTGCCTTCCTACCAGTGCCCATGACCCCAGTGTGTTAATAATAAATACTAGTGAGTGCCATCGGCTGAGCACCTAGTGGATGCCAGGCGCTGGGCTTTACCTGTGTCAGTGAGCTCCGTGCTGTCCTCATGCAACCTCTGAGACAGCGGATGTTATCAATGCCCACCTTACAGACAGGGACACTGAGGTGCCAAGGTGCCTGGGTCATACGGTTTGGGAGGGGTGTGTGGTGCTGTGGACCTCCATGGGACACGCAGCTCTGCAGACTGATAGCTGGCATGAAGGGCTCTTTCTGGGGGTTTCTTTGACAACAGACTACATGCAGCAATCTGTGAGTCTGTCAGACACCCACTCCCTGAGCCCAGGACAGCTCTGGTTTCTGCCCCTCGCACCGGCATCGTGATTACTGGCTCCCATTCATCCTCTCTCTTCGGGACTCCTGGCTCCCTGGGCATGAGCACTTCCTGAGCTGCGCGGGATTCGGGGCTCTGGGCTCTTGTTTCAGCTCTGCCCCTTACCAGCAATGTGACCATCGACAAACCATCGACAAATCGCTGTTCTTCTCTGTGGCTCTGTTTCCTCATCGGTAAAGGGTTGGTGGGGGGGCTGGAACTTACGGCTCTAACAATTCAAGAACGTGTTGACTCTAAAGATTAGTAGCTAATAAAGTGGACATCTGTGGGTACAAGCATGCATGTAGTGTGCGTGGGTACTGTCTCCACTGGCTGGGCGAGGCCTGCTCATCCTGCAGCTCAGGGCTCACACAGCACTCCCTCAGAGCCCTCCCTGCCTGCCCGGGGCTCCTGCTCTGTGATCCTCAGTCGCTTTGGGGTTAAAGGAGTCCAGGCTTAAGGATATCAGTGGCTGCCATTCTCTGAGGGCTGCCTATCTCCCTGAACACTGAGGGGGCCCCATCTACAGATGAGGGATCTGGGCCCAGAGGAATCAAACAACCTGTGCAAGGTCATCTGGCCAGCACGCCAGGCGGTGGAGCTCTAGGCCCTGTCTGCCCAGCCCCTTAACCTCTACTTGTTGATTAGGCAACACCTGTCCCAACAAGGTCACGAGCCCCTCGGCGTCAGGGGCCATTTCTGCCCTCCTCACGGCTGTCTCTCCAGTGGCAGGCACAGTATCTGTTATACACAAGCTCTCCTGTCATATCTCTTAAATAAATGGGAAAAAATGCTTAAGTCAGAATCCTTTTGGCCCCCAGTGACAGAAACCAGCTTCAAATGGGGGAAAGACTACAAGAATCCTAGAATGGCTCCCAAGACCAGAGACTGCACCACGAGACCCAGGGAGCGCCAGGACAACCCCGGGGAAAGAGGGGTTGGGGTGGGGCCTGGAGCTGGTGGCTTGCTGCCTGCACAGCTCACTCTCTCCATCCTTTAATTGTTGCCCTCTCGGGGCTCGCCACCATACCGCACTCCCTCCAACTCTCCATGTGGCAGAGGCCAGGGCCACTGGCAGCTGTGGGGTCAGGATATGACAGCTTTGTGACCAAGGAAGAGAGATGCCCTGGCTTCAGAAAAACAAAACAAAACAAAATAGGCAAAGGCTCCAACTGGCCTTGTGTGAGCCACCGGTCTGGCTGGAGACGAGGTGCTGTGAATGGACCAGTGGGTCAGGTAACCCTCTGTGGTCGGGTGGCGGGTGGGAGTCAGCGCTGGATAGACACAGGGAAGAGCCTTATCAGACAGGAAGTTACCTCGGTTATCCAGCCTGTGCTTTAAGTTTTTGTCAAACTCAACTACTACCAATTATAGGACAGTTAAAAACACAACCCTGCCGTGAACTGAATGTTTGTGTCCCCCATAAAACTCATGTGTTGCAATCTAACCCCCTAGGCAATGGTATTGGGGGGGTGACTTTGAGGGTGATGAGGTCATGAGGATGGAGTCCTCATGAATGGGATTTGTGCCCCTGTGAAGGAGATCCCAGAGAGATCTCTCACCCCCTTCCCCATGTTTTGACACAGCGAGGAGACCGTCATCTGTGAACCAGGAAGCGGGCCCTCACCACGCAGGGAATCTGCCAGTGCCTTGATCTTGGACTTCCCAGCCTCCAAAGCTTTGAGAAATAAATGTTTGTTGTTTAGAAGCCAGCCACTTGGGGCAACTGGGTGGCTCAGACAGTTAAGCGTCTGCCTTCGGCTCGGGTCATGATCCCGGGGTCCCGGGGGTCCTGGGATCGAGCCCCATGTCGGGCTCCTGGCTCAGCGGGGGAGCCTGCTTCTCCCTTTTCCTCTGCCTCTCCCTCTGCTCCTGCTCTCTCTCTCTATCTCTGTGTCTCAAATAAATAAATAAAAATCTTAAAAAAAAAAAAAAAGCCAGCCACTTTATGCTATTTTATTATAGCAGCTAGTTCTAAGACAAACCGCCTCCCAAGGCTGAGACAAAAACCCCCAGGCCATGGGTCATTCCTGTGACCATCTGTTTCCTCCACACTGTGGAGTCTACAGAGTTCAATTTCTGAGGCTCCTGCTTCTTGCCTTCCAGGAGGTTGGCAAGGGGGACAGAAGCTCCACAGGGTGAAAGGCCCGTGGCAGTGTTGACATCCACTGACTCTATCTGGCAAGCTATAGAGAAGAGCATGGGTGTGGAGTAAGGCAACCTGACCCTGACCCTTTGACCACAAGGATGAAGGTGCCTCACCTGTAACACCGGGGATAAGCACACCTTCCCACAGAGATTACGAAGGTGGTAATGGTGACAGCTCAAGGTGTGCACGCTTCTAGGGGCCACGACTGAGCTCAGCAGTCCATCTGCTTCCTCCCCACCGTGTCTCAACGACCACCCTACCATGGGAGTCTTGTTTTGTCACTGTTCCACGGGGAGAACAGTGAGGCTCAGAGAGGCACATACTTTGCATGCAGCGAGCTGGGACGCGGACTCCCAAATCCTTCTGGACGCCTCGGTCAGGCTTTAGCCCCCTGCCATTTGCTGCACAGTGGTGAGGGGGCCTGGGAAGGGGGCCGTGCTCAGTGATGCTACAGTGATGCTACTTTCCTCATCCTGCTCGCTTCTTTTTCCTCCTGCTTCACCAAATCTCCTCACTCGCCACCAGGGCTTCCCAGCAGGCCCTGTTCATTTGGACGCCCCACTCTGGACCACGGCCAGTGTGGTTAAGGGTGTGCCTCTGCCCCACCCGCCCCACCCGGTGAGTGGGGCCTTCGGGCATCTACGGGAAGTGCAGGTGGCCAGAACAGGGACCCCCAAGCTAGGGCCTCTAGACAATTAAGGTCACTACTACTGACTGAGCAATTTGAGCCCACTGAGGGTACAGACATGAAATGCCATATTCTCTCTGCCACATACTCCCTAACGTGCTGTGCTGACTCCCCTTTTCCATCATGGGCAGCAGGTCCCCTAATGAAATCTGGGCCAGATTCTGTAACTTTGCAGTCACTTTCCATTTTTAGCATGGCTGCATTAGAAGATTTCAGACTTGGTTCTGTTTATGTGAAGACTCCATCCAAACGGAATTCAAAACTCATGGCTGTTCTCTTTTCTCCCCCACCTCTCCCTGGGAGATTGGGGGAGGTGGGACGGAGAGTTCTGCTCTTTTCCAAGCCCCTTTCTTTATCTGTCCTCCACTAACCCTTCCAGACTCCAGCAATTCTCAGAGTCCACTCTCTCCAGAAAAGCGAGATATGCTCATGTTGGGGTCACCTGTCAGGGGTGGTGAATCTGGTCTGGTCTGATTCCCTCTGAAGCAGGTGGCCCTGGCCAGCTGGTGGTCTCCATGCAGGTGGAGATCTGGGTCCCCTAGGGACGCGTTCAGCTTTGTCCCGGCCCCTCCATCGCTGAAGAGCAGCCCGGCCTCCCGTCCCTGCCACCAGGGCCACATGTCCCGACCCCTTCTCTAGAAGGCTGCATCCCACCGCGCGGTGTGGTGCCGCCTGTGTAGCCCAGCTCCTGCCTTGCTGCCAGTCTCTGTCCCCTGCACGTGCAGACCCAGGAACATCTGGGGGAGTTTTGGGCATCTTGTGAGGGTCACAGAGAACAGAACGAAGGGCAAGACCCAGCTCTTCTCTGTACCAAGTCCTTTAGGGCCTGACGACTCTTCAGATTACCCCCTTTACACATCTCTGCACAGAAACAGGCACCAGTTTCTATGTTCAATGTGACCCAAACTTTGGGGGTTACATGGCAGTTGCCCTCTTCCTCTTCTCCAGAGAGGGAGAGGGGACTGGAAAGAGGTGGCTCCTTGCTCTCAGCTCTGGGGGTCTCTCCCACGCTCCCAGTGGGCCTGAAGGTCCTGCAGTTCATCGCATGCCCAGCCCTTCTCCCCCAGAGGCAGAGGCACCCCAATCTTTGCAAAGGACTCTCCCAGAGCCTCCTTATTTGGCTTTGGGGAGGAGAAGCACCTGCCTCACCTCAAAACAACACCTGCTGTGTGTCTAGGACGTCTCTTTTGCTCAGAGCACCCGTCCAGGATTCACAGGAGTGGGTGTGGGGAAGAAGCCTGGGCACTGGAACTGAGGGGCAGGAAGCCATTGCCTGGGTTTTGGTCCAGCAATCATTATATAGTTGCTCTCAGCTGTTCAGAAGCTCTGGGCAACTAGACGTTTGTTAACAATAAAGGGGGTGAGGCATTTATTTTTACTTAATGCAAACAGCATGTTTCACTGAGATAGTTTATATTGCAACATATAGAAACAAAGATCAGAGTCACTTCTGGGGGCAAGATTTCGCTCTGAGTGACCCTGGGCAAGACTCCTGACTCTTCCAGGACCCGGTTTCCTCATCTACACAAAGGAGACGGGCATCATCTAATCTTGCACCCCCGACAGGGATAGAGTATCCTGAGACAACAAAGAATTTCGATTGCACCTGGCACACAGTAGCCATTAACTTCATGGTAGACACGGTAGCTATTATTATTAACAGGTGTTTTCAGAACCAGAGTTCACAAGAGACACAAAAGGGGTCTTAGGCACGGAAAGCATCACAGTCCACCAAGCCAGTGTCCCCAGGCTGCTCTGCGGGAGCTGGAGCCCCACACAGCACCAGGCACACAGAGACCTCTAACACACTTTGTGGAATTCCAGGAGACTTATTAATCTGCTACTTATTAATGAGGTATGCTCAACACAGATTTAAACTGCATCTGGTCCAGCAACCAAAGAGACTGTGGGCCTTAAAAAAAAAAAAAAGGAGAGACCCCTCTGTGTGTGGAGGGGGCACGGCCCTCCCAGCCGGGCAGGAACTGGCAGCTGTCGCCCGGCGCCTGCCCGAGCTGGATGGCGGCCTTGAATACTTTCTTTCTTAAGTGAAGCTCCCCTCTGTGTGTGCTGAATCACAGCATTCACGGGGGGAGTGGGGACAAGAGCATTTACTAAGTGGATACCAGGCATCAGTGAGTGCAGCCCAGGGGCAGGGGGCGAGTGATCTGGCAGGGCCGAAGCTGCAGCAGGACAGGAACAAGAACGAGAAACCGGCTCCCCTGGCCCTTCAACCCCCATGGGGGGTGCTGGGGGGTGCAGATGAACACTCTGACCACAGACCTCAGCAGGGGAGAGACCAGGCCCAAAATAGGCTGAGCGTCTGGGGCGTCAGCTGGGATTCGCCCCTTCCAGCAAGTCAGGGCTCAAGCATTCTGTTTACCAAACTCTCTGCACACATAGAAACCAGGACCGTCTGGGTTCCACGTTAAAGGGGACAGGGAGGGTCCTCCCTCCCCTGGGTGGATTTCGAGGTGTTGGAAGCGTCTCTGACAATGCCCGGGAGGAGGGCCAAGGCCCAGGGCTGCCCAGAGTGAGCCTGGCAGAGGAAGAAAGGCGATGGCAGGCCTGCGGGCGGGCGGGCGGGAGCTCGCCCTCCTGGGGGGGAGGGGGGCACCCCACCCCACACAGCCCCGGCCTGGCAGGTAGCAGAGAGGGGGTGACGTTTGCAGGCAAAGGCAGCTCTGCGGAGGGGGACGCCACCGCGGCACGCTCTCGAGCTCGTGAGAATAATCAAAACCAGCTGAAGACCGAGCCGCCTTTCCAAGGGCTGCCAGAGAGAGGGACTTTCCAGCGCAGAAGCTGGGGATGGCTCCTCTCAGGAGCGCTCCCCTGTCATGCTGCTCTCCTCTCTCCCGCGGCGGTGGGGCGGGGGGGTCATCATGAGAAGGGCAGCCCCCTCCTGCCCAGCCTCCTGGGCCTCCACCTCCCATGTCCCCCTCCTGTGGCCAGGCTCCTGCTCTTCTGCATGTGTGGAAGGGGGTCCAGGCCCTGCAGACTGCAGACTGGCCCCGCAGCTGAGCCTTAGACGCACACGTCCTTACTGGTCACAAACGGTGCAGCTGGTGCCTTTTATCCCTGCTTCACAGATGAGGATGTTGAAGCCGACAGGGGACGTGAGTTGCTGCTCAAGGCCACACAGGGAGCGAGCGGTGGAGCTGGGATCTGAACTTGAAACTGTGGTTCTAGAGCCCCCGCTCTATACCAGGGCACCGGCCTGCCTGGCAGGATGAGGACTAGGGGGAAATAAAGCACCATGTGGCACACTGTGGGTACCTTATGCTGTTTAATTCTCATGACAGCCCTGAAATATAGGTATTATTTCTACCATCTCCTGTTTAGAAAGGGGGAAACAAAGGCCCCCATAGGTTACTTGTCCAAGGCCATTCAACTAGGAAGGGCAGGCCTCAGGCTCAAACCAGTCCCTCTGACTCTAGCGCCTGCCACCGTGCCACGAGGCTCGTCAACAACCTCAACGGAGTACCCCCTGCTGTGTGCCAGGCACTGTGCCGGGCGCTAGGGAGCCAGGGGTGGCCCACCCGACCCTTACAGCCTGCTGGGGAGCGGGGAGCACCAATCATACTATCTTGTAGATAAACCTAATATTCCAATTATGAAGGAAAGTATGCCTGGCCTCATCAATGCTTCAGAAGGTTTTTTGGGGGTGGGGAGGGGGGAGACAGATAATTTATAGAAGTAATTTCTGCAAGATAATTTATTATCTTTTTCATGTGCCTTTTACCTCCTATTCCGTACCAGGGAAGCAAGTGGGAATCATGTTAATGAGACTGGTCGAATGAAGCTTGTTTCAGAGTCTAGACATCACCACACTGCTGAAACACTCCATATCCCAGGTCAGTGACATGCGGGCATCTGGTGTAAGGGAGGGAAAGGGTGAGGCCAACATCAAGCCAGCTCCCAGGAAACGGCTGTAAAAAGCCAATCCACACTTTCCCTGCTCCACACATACCCAGCATCTGCTCACATGAAATAGCCATCAGAAGTAGGTGATGGGCACTGCTGGGCCACCCCCAGACTCACCTTCTTGGAAAACTCATCTATCTTGAGCAACAGCTCCCAAATCTCGGTCCTCATGGTCACTTGTTAGAAATGCAAATTCTCAGGCCCCACCCCAGACCTACAGAATTCGAAAGTGTAAGACGAGGCCTGGCAAACTGATTCTGAGGCCCCTAAAGCTTGAGGACCACTGACGTAAGGTGTGCTAAAGTCACAAATAACAAGGAACGCAACCCTGGGTGCCTACCATGAGACAAGCACAAAACATTTGTCTCAGTTAACCTTCCTAATAATTCTGGGAATAAGCAGCATTATCCCCAGATGAAGATGTTGAGCGTCAGGTGCCTCCCTGACCTGCCCAACCTTACACCGCTGGGAAGTTAAGAGCACAAAGTCTATGATGCTTGTGAATTTTGGATTCAGACAGGCCCAGATATGGATCCTGGCTTTGCTGCTCACTGGCTATGCGGCTGTAGGTAGACTCCCTAGCCTCTCTGAGCCTAAGCTACCTCGTCACTTAAAATGGAAGACAGAATCAAACCTCTCCTGGAAGGTTCTGTTTTTGAGGATTCAATGAAATAATCCACGAAAAAGGCCTCCCACCATGCCGGGCACACACTGAGTATGTAATAGATGGCAGCTATTTTGTAAGAGCATAGTTCTCATAAGCCCCAAAGACCTTTGAGCTCCCAAAATTGATGTGATCAGGTTCAGGCATTGAGTCTTTTGTACATTATTCACAGGAGAGCCCTTTAGACAAGTGTAGTGCCCGGTTCCCCTTGTTTAGAAATAGTTCTATCAGATTTCTGGGACTTCAGCTGGTGAGAAGCAACAAACCAGGAGAGGGATGGGGAGGCCAGGAAGGGAGGGTGATTGCTGCCATGGAAGGAAGAGCTAGGAAAGGAACAACAAACACAGCTGCCTGGGGCTTACAGGGCACCGTCAACAGTGCCCTCCACCCTGCAGCCTGCAGTAATGTTCGTCTATTCGAGACGACTGAGTCACCAAGGAGAGGTCAGCATTGTGATTCGCCAGGATTTACAGAAGTTAGCGGGCATCTGTGTCTGTGCTAGTCGGCGTGAAAAACTTAATGAGACTGGATAAGAAATTTTAAACACTGGATGACCAAGGAAACAAACAACCTTGTAGCTTTCTGGGCAACTGGATTATCTACAATGACTCGAGCCCTGGGGCCTGAAGAGCTGCAGTTTCCCTGTGACCAAGGCAGGTAGGTAATCCAGGGGCTGAGAGGGCAGGTCCCCAGGGCTAGACTTACTCAGGTGGGGCTGGGGGCACGTCAGGCAACTTCCCAGGCCTCGGTTTCTGCATCTGAAAATGGTGAAATAATAAAAGAACCTGCCTCCCAGGGTTGTGGTGAAGATCAGGACGTGCTCAATAAACATTCCACATTATTGCTGGATGTATACATGCGCGCTTTCCATGAGCCTGCTTGCCACCCTGTCGGAAGGCATTATTTTCTTTGGTCGAGCTGACTTCAAGTGCAGGCTACACACAAAGGCAGGGGCAGGGAAGCATTTCTTTGGCTAAAGGACAGTTAGTGAGGCTCTGCGGGGGTGGTTTCGGGGACAATGACAGACATGCAAACAAAAGAGGGAAACTAAAGGACACTCTCTGGAGAGATACAAAATAACGAGTGATCTTCAGAAGACCCAAACGTGCTGGAAATCCAAGATAACGGGGCTCCAACTTACTAGCAGAAGAGAGCCAGCATCGATCGAGCACCTACTGCGTACCAGGTATTGCGCTAGGGTATTTGCCCTCACGCTGATTCACTTATTCCTCCCAGCTATCCTGGGAAGGTGGTATTGCTGTCCCAATTTTTAGATGAGGAAACAGACAGAGAGGATAGGGAAATTTCAGAAGTTACGTGGTTAATAAGAAGTAAAGGCAGAACTCAAACCCAGGCCTAGCTGACTCCCACTGCACTGAGACAACCATGGTCCTGCAGGGAGGGAGCAGGCTGCACACCTGTCCTTGCTTTCTTCCCACCCCTGCCTCTGCTGCTAGCACCTGCCACTGGCCAAACCCACCCCAAAGCCAGAAGACAAGGAGAGCCCATTGGGGGAATCCATACAGGTCAGCCTCCTGGCACAAGGCAGGGTGCCAAAGAGCAGATGTGGGGCAGAAACCAGAAAACACCCAGTGGAGGGGAAACCTGTCCCCTGCCCCCCCAGGGTTTCAGCCTTAGAGCTGGAGTCTATCTGGTCCAGTCCAGGGAGGATGAGAGGGAGGCCAGGGCATGGTCTGGAGGCTGGAGGGGCTGAAGTAAGCCTCCTGTACCAACTGCCTTTACTCCCTGCAGGGCCTGTGTGGGTGTCCCTGAGATGGCCCACCCCAGACCTACTAGTTGGAGAATCAGGGCAGGTCTGGGCATCTGAAACTGGGGAAGATGCAGGAACAATCCCTTCCAGTTTTCCAGGGTCACAGTTACAAAGTTCTTGCGTCTTCCTGACAGTGCCTCCTGCAAAGTTCCCCCTTCTAGGTTTGGGACAACAGACCTATGGATCTCTGCTGAAAACAATTTCGTGCAAGCCCGAGGAGACCCTGAGCTCTCTGCATCTCTCTGGATACTGACATCCAGCTCAGGAGCTACTTCAAGGATGAGAACAAATTAGTTCAAGAAGTGGGATAAGGAACTGGACTTTTCCAGTCCACTCCAGCCTGTGGGAACATTAACAGCAATTCAAGCATGTTCTATAGACCCTTCCAGCACAACTGCCTCACCTCAACCTCATTCCTAACTTCCCCAGTCATTTCTGGGAGTGTCTTGGGTGATGGTTCCTTGCTCCAGCTTCCTGTTGCCAACTGTTGCCCCCACACTTCTGGAGGACCGTGCCCAAATGTCTGCTGGTTGTGGTCAGGGCTGTCATGTACAGCTGTGTAGGGTGTGCACTGCCCAACACTACATGGAAATCCCAACTGTGGGTCACTACTCTGCTCGCAGAATTCTATTTCTAGGGCTCTCAAGTGGCAAATCTTCAGGATGCTAAACAATGCAGCTTGATCCTCACCATATTAGAGTCATGCTGGGTTCCTGTCAACTCTTCCTCCAAAATCCTGAATCCAGCCACCGGTCACTGTCTCCTTGACACTGCCCTAGTGCCCATCCCCTGGCCTCTCACCTGGATAGCCCCTCAAGTTTCCTAACGGTCTTCCCAGTTCCATTCTTTCCCCCTTGGACCATTCTCCACCCAGCACCAAAAGGGACACTGAGAAAATGCAAAACAAAGCATAACATTTTCCTGATTGCAATCCTCCAGGGGCCTGTGTTGCACTCGGAATAAAACCCCAAGGCTTCACCTGCCCAGCCTGCCTCTCTCACTGGTCCCCACTCCCCCTCCCCCCCTGCCACTTGTCTCTGCTGCTTGGTCACAGTGGCCTTTCCATTCCTCAGCTAGGCCAAGCTGGTTCCCATCCCATGGATTTTGCATGTGCTGTTCCCTTTGCATGGTTGCCTCCTTCCCATCACCAGGGTCTTGGCTCACATGACCCTCCCTCTCAGAAACTTCGCTGAGCACCCTGTTGAAAGCAGCCTCCTTCCCGCTCCTACCCGCCCCATCTTTACCTAGTCTGTGAACCAGTTTCATCAGTCTTGCAAATGATCTCATCTCTGGCACCACACAGATACTCCATAAACATCTATGGGATAACTTGATGGGTGTCCCACACAGTACTGGGGGGCAGGCCTTTTGCTGTGCTCTGTGGTACCTTCTCACCCTGCCCCGAGTCTCCCAGCTCAGCACTGCATGAGCCTCACATGTTCCCCAAGTACCGTGAAAACTGCCCCTCCAACCTCTGCAGAGAGCCCTCGCTGGCCTGGGGTTCGGAGCTGCTCTCTGGGAGCTGGGCTGCATTCAGGCACCACCCTGGGGGCACCAGGCGTGACCACGGCCTGAGGTCCGTGTGCCCGGGGCTACACCTGTGCGCCATCTCTCCCCCGCTGCATGCCCTCGGGCAGGCTACTTAGGGCTCTAATCTTGTCTTCCTCAGCCAGAAAAGGAGGACAGTGATGGTTCTTGCCACATGGAGCTGTTGCGGGAATAAATAATGGACGTTAACAGCACAGAGCCTGCGACGCATGAGTGGTCGACCAGCATTGTCTCTATTATTCCTTCCCCTGAACTTGTCTCCCACCTGTTCCTCCAGGGACCCATGTGCACGTCCCCCTCATCTCTGCTTATGGGGAGCAGCTCCAGAGACCCTCCAGGGACGGGCTCATCATAATCACACGCTCACGCTGGGTTTGGACCCCAGCTATAAATTTCTGAACGGCGGCTCCCTGTGGGTTCTTTAAGAAAAGGGAAATGATGGATTTATGGAGAAATGATTAATATCTGCACTCACGAGATGAACACGACATGGTCCTGTCCTTGAGGAATTCAGGATCCAGGAGAGGAGAACAGGGAGCAGGCAGAGGGGTCCGCTGGGTGGGGGACAAAGGGGGCAGACAATGTCGGCATGGGATGTGGTGCCCAGGCCGCCTGTCCTCCAACCCCATCGTGGAGTCAGAGCAGCTCCCTAAACAGGTGGGTAGGGACCCTAAGCGGTTCAAAGACTACACAGAACCTCATGTCAATTCAAGTCAGATTTTGCCACCAAATGAATCTGAGCCAAACTTTTGAAAAAAGGCTTGCTGTTTTTCTAGAGCTTTCGTATTCTGGATTTGTGGGTAAGGGCTTGTGGATTTATAGTCAGGGCCAAGTTATCCATTAGGCACAGCAGGCACGGTGCTTAGGGCTCACAGTACTTTGGGGGCTCACAAAAATGTTCTAATTTCTTTTAAAATGAGAATAAAAAGTGAAATTTTAGGTCAGAAAATGCCTTAATATTCAATGTTAACCTATTTGTCTTCATACCAATGCAGTCACAGAAAATGATTTTTAACATTTTTTAGTGGAAGAAGGAGCTCATGAAAGCAAAGTGCCTTGGGTGGGCAGAAATCATCCTGGAGCAACGCTTGGAGCCCCGTCCTCTGCAGATGCTGGGAAGATTCGGCAAGATAAGGCAATGACCAGCACGGTGCCTGGTGCACAGTGAACATTTAATACATGATGACGGTAATAGGGACCATAACATCATCATGGTCTCATTTTCCTTATCTACAAAAGGGAATATCGCTGCTCTCCCCGCTCCCAGGCCTGCCGTGAGACTGAGGGAGATAACACATGCCAAAGCGCTCTGGGGCCTGGCCCTGCCGTGTGGAGGAGAGGCGCTAATACTGCGAACACCACCAGCACCCCCCCAAATGTGGAATATGAGCAGATGTCCCCCTGCTGCCCCACCCACACCTGGCAAGATGGCCCCGAATGCCCAGCGCAGGTGCTGCCTTCCTTCTTGCACCTGCCTGGCAGATGGACCGATGGGAAGGGGAGAGGGCAAGGCTGAGGCGGGGGCACCTGGGAGCCAGGTCAGTGGAGTAGGAGTTACAGGGGACCCCCAGAATCAGCTTGGGGCGAGTCTGGGGTAGCCTTCGGAGGTCTGGGCGCAGCCCCACGACGTCAGGGAGGCTTTCTTATCTTGGGTCTCCTCTCCTTTCTCCTTCTAGCCAGACTCCTAAATTGCACTCTTGCTGCCTTCAGCCCCAAGACGCTGAGTCAGGAATCCTGGATGTGACACAGAGGGAGCGTGTTTTGAAGGCTAGCATTCCCACATAGCTGTTCAACAGACGTTTATCATGTGCTTCTTTGTGCTAGTCCTCTAGTGAGATGCTCCAGACAGAGTCCAGGACAAGACAGTCCCAGACTTGCCCTCAGGCCTCTCTGATGAGTGCATCACCCGCTACGGCACTGGCACCCCTGCCTCGTGCCCCGACCCTGGACTCAGGCCTGTGAAGCTCACCCCATCAGTCTCTTGCCAGAAGCCCTCAGTTATCTACTTAGCTGCCTTCTTGGGCTCCAGGAAAGATCAGCAAGGTCAGCAACAGCTCAGCTGCTCCTTGGGAGGAGAATTCCAGCAGGTGTCTATAAGGGGGTTGTGGTCTTCCCCCACTGACCATAAAACTGCCCTTAGTCCCTCATCTCCTGTTTGGGATAGATTCTGTCTGACCCAGACAATTTTCCAAAAAGCAATTTTTAAGTTTTTTATATAGGTGGGGCGCCTGGGTGGCTCAGTCAGTTAAGCATCTGCCTTCAGCTCAGGTCATGATCTCAGGGTCCTGCGATGGAGCCCCACATCCAGCTCTCTACTCAGCAGAGAGCCTGCTTCTCCCACTCCCTCTGCTCCTCCCCCTGCTCGTGTGCTCTCTCTCAGATAAATAAATAAAATCTTTAAAAAAATGTTTATATAGGATGGGATGATTTTAAACAGCTTTGGAAAATTTCTGTGAAGTTTTTGTTATGACAATACAAAGAAAACCAGCAAACTAAAATTAAATCTCTCTTCCCTCTGCTTCTCAGTCTCCCCTCTTGGGGACAGGCTTTGCATCAGCTGCAGTAAGAAGAGGGCAGATGAGGCCAATCGAACATTCCTTAAAATACTGTTATAAAGACAAAATGAAAACCAGTCAACTAAACATCTTAGCAAATTGGCTTTGGGCAAATTGACCTGGAGCCCAAACTCTGGTGCTCAGATGGAGTGTAATAAATATTTGTTGACTGAAGAGCAAATGTTTTTGGCTATTAGATGATGTCCACGCTTGAGGAGAAGGGCTACCCTGACTCTGCTCTTGGCGGGTGGGTTGAGAAGTGGGAATGAAATGGGTCATACATGAGCTAATAACAGGCTCTCGAAGCGACTTTGTAACTGAACATGCATCCTGTGCTGACATTTGGATAAGCTTGTTTGGCCAGCATTTAACAGGCACAGTGTCCACAAAGGGCTTTCCATGTGCTGGGACATCCTGTGGGACACTGGGCAGTACGGAATAACCAGTAGCACTGCCTTAGAATCTCCCCATAAACATGAGTCTCCAAACTTCTTACCGGGGCAAGTCACAGGACCTGACGACAGCACCCCCAGGAGAGGAGGGGGGCCAGCTGGCTGAGTCTTAGCTTAGAGGTAGCTGTTGCATTAAATCTGGAGGGAGGGAGGGAGGCTTTTGGCAGTTCTACAGGCTTCCTGAGGGTGGACACGCCCCTGGACCTTTCCAAGACCGGCTGACTAGGAGAGGAGAGGAGGGGATGTGCTTCTTTGTCCCTTAGCCACGGGCCAACCTCACTGGATGGAGCCCCATCACTAACACTGCCATAATTCCTTGATCTTGAACCTGAGAAGTCATCAACTATTAAATGTGTCATGTTCTAGTTAAAAAAAAAGAAAAAAAAGAAAAGTGAGATCAATTAGCCCCTGACAGGCTGCCTCCTGATTTCAGGGATCTTAAAACAAGAAAAAATGTCTTAGAATTAAAGAGATGTTATTTGTTTTCAGGACAACTGTGTTTCTGCTCGCTTTGATATGGGTATTAATCTCAGTCCCATTGCCTTCTAGCTGTGTGGCCTGGTGTGCAAGGAACTTGACTTCGCTAAGCCTCAGTCTTCTTGTTAGTAGAAAAGAATGGTAACACTGCCTTCACAAGTTACGAGAGGAGGAAACAATGATGCCTATACAATTTTGAGCTTGATGCCTAGCATATCATAATTAGCTGTATAAGGTGCTCTAACAAGGCTTGTGGGGACAACACATTTCTTCCAGTGCCCAGGTGGGTATACTGAGCTGAATCAATCTGTGAATTCTTGGGGCTGATATTTCCCAAAAGACTATATGACCGAGAGCAGGAAGGGCAGAGTTAAGAACCACCAACCAGGGATGCCTGGGTGGCTCAGTTGGTTAAGCGACTGCCTTCGGCTCAGGTCATGATCCTGGAGTCCCTGGATCGAGTTCCGCATCGGGCTCCCTGCCCAGCACGGAGTCTGCTTCTTCCTCTGACCCTCCCCCCCTCTCATGTGCTTTCTCTCTCTCATTCTCTCTCTCTCTCTCAAATAAATAAATAAAATCTTTAAAAAAAAAAAAAAAAGAACCACCAACCAGCTGGCTAGGTTTATCAAGGGCACTGAGAGCAGCAGGAGTACAGGAGGTTTGGGGGAGAAGACAGATTCAGTTGGGATGTGGGGAGTTCCAGTTACCAAAATGGAAGAGTAGATTGTACTGAACTAACTTTCTGGTCAGTAACAATGATAAACTCTGGACAATACACAAAATAACTGCTTGAAAGCACTTGAGAACAATCCAAAGCAACAGAAACTGGAGGAGACATGGTTTTTGAAACTAGGGCACTTCCCAGTTCATGGTGATAAACGGAAGACAGAACTGAAAGAGAATGCAGCAGTATTACTGGCTGGGAAGAAGACAAAGAAGTTGGGCACTGAGGATGGAAATTGAAGGGGAAAATGCCAGAAGGGAGACAGCCATGGAAGTGGGAGCTCCAAAATTACTGTACAAATTCCCCTCAAATCCTTAGATAATCCCTAAATTGTATATATATAGAGAGAGACTCCACAGAGCCCAAAAGAAAGCAGTAGCTGGGAAGCAGGGCATTCAGAAGATGGAGTTTGGATTTCAAGTCCTGCTAAGCTAAAGAGACTTAGCAAACATTTAAGGCTTCTGATTTCATCCCGGAAAAGCCATGCCTTACCAGTAAGCCCAGGACTAAGAGTTATACCCTAGGACTATGGACAAAACCAAAATAAACCTACCTGAACAAAACCTAAAAACCAAACCTCCACAAGATCAAGGGGGTATGCCAGTAATTTAACCACCTGCCAGAACAAAACACAACATTCTTTAGAGGAAGGCAATAAAATACAGTCTCTTCAATGTATCATACGAAATGTCCAGTATACAATTTAAAAATAATAGACATGTGAAGCAGGAAAATGTGACCCATGCTCAAAAAAAAATAATAGTCAAGAAAATCAGATCCACTGATGAGCCAGATGTTGGAATTAGTAAATAAGAACTTTAAAATGGTGGGGTGCCTGGGTGGCTCAGTCGTTAAGCGTCTGCCTTTGGCTCAGGTCATGATCCTGGGGTCCTGGGATCAAGCCCCGCATTGGGCTCCCTGCTCGGCAGGAAGCCTGCTTCTCCCTCTCCCACTCCCCCTGCTTATGTTCCCTCTCTCGCTGTGTCTCTCTCTCTGTCAAATAAATAAATAAAATCTTAAAAAAAAAAAAGAACTTTAAATGGCTATTATAATATATGCACAGGATTTTCAGGAAATGAAAAATAGAATGAACGAGCAGATAGAAAATTTCAGAAGAGAAATGGGTCCTATAAAAATAAACCTGGTGGAAATTTTAGACCCAATAAATACAGTATCTGACATAAAACATACTTAGGATGAAATTAACAGATTAGACACTGTAGAAGAAAAGGTCAGCAAACTTGAAGACAAGTAACAGAAATGATCCAACTGAAGCACAAAAAGGAAAAGGAAAAGGAAAAGGAAGGAAGGAAAAGAGGGAGGAAGCTTCAGTGACCTGTGGAACAATACCAAGTATGTAAATGGAGTTCCCGAAGGGGAGGGAAGAGAGAATTGTACTGAAGAAATATTAGAAGAAATAATGGCCTCAAATTGCCTCACACAATCCCAAATTTAGTGAGACATATCAACTCAAAAATCCAAGAAGCTCAGTGAATTCCGCACAGAATCGATGCAAAGAAACACACCTATTCACACCACAAACTGCTAAAAACCAAAGATAAAGAGAAATCTTAAAAGACATCAGAGGGGAAGAGACTCACTATGTACACAGGAGCAGTAATGAGGAAGGGAGCTGACTTCACATCAGAAACAATGTAGGCCAGAAGACAATGGAAAGGCATTTAAAAACTGCTGAAGGGAAGAAAACCATCAATTTGGAATCTGTGAGGCTTGAAATGCACATGAGATGCTGAGTTTGCAAGACACAGGGAAGTCCCCTCCCAGGCACCCCTTTTTATAACACACTGCCCAAGCACTTCCACCATATACAGTACCTCAGTAGAACAGCCCAACATTCCCAACAGAAAAAAAAAAAATTGTAACTGTCAGAAAGGTGATAAGATATGAAAGCACATGAAATCATTAAAACAAATTGTGGGACGTAATTAAGATTCTTTGTATTCTGCCACCACATAAACCTCACACAGAATGAAAAACATCCTGACCAAAAAATGTAAAAAAAGAAAGGGAGAGTCCCTTCTCCTCATGTGCTTTAGTCACATGACACTTTGGTCCAACAGGCAGCTGGAAATGTGGGAATGGTGTTCCTCAAGGAGGTCACAGGGACTCCAAGCTGAAGTTAGGAGTCTGATGAGCAAGAGTGGAGAGGTGTTTGGGAGCAGGGAAGACAACAGCCCCGTTTCCTGAGCAACCACTGAGTGCTTAATGCCTGGCATTGTGCTTTAGGTGCATCATATCACTCAGTCCTCTCACACCCTGAGGAGTGAGTAGTATCGTTTTTTAAAAAAAATTTTTTTAATGAGAAAACAAAGTTTGCGAGAGAATAAGAACGTTGCCCAGGTTAGTGACAGAGTTGGGATCTGAGCCCAGGTCTGTCAGACTCTGAGCCACTCATCCTCCCCAGCCAGTCACTCAATTATTCACTCCTCTGGACCAGGCTGCACAGAAGGAGAGCTCTGTGTGGCCCACACCCACACACCTGCTCCAGTGCTCCGGGAACTCACAGCCCAAGGAAGGAGGCCAACACTGAGTCTGTACCATGTACTAGCCAGTGCACATTACACTTAATGTGTCACATCTTATTTATTTTTCTCAACAGCCCTATGAGGTAAGTCCTTGTAACATTTCCATTTTACAGATGAGGACAGTGAGGCTTAGAGCTACTGAGTGGTGGAACCAGAATTTGAATGCACAGCTCAAGCTCTCCAGCAGCATCCTTGACTGCCCAAGGCCTCCTCAGGGGCGAGGGATGTGCAAACATGGACAGGGCAAGGCCATCCTGGTGTTCCTCTCCCACTTGATGGGATCCTAGGAACTTTGCATTGTGGAAGCAAATTTGCTCTAGTAAGCAGGGACTTGGGCTGCACCTGTTCCCAGGGGAGGATGGGTCCTGGAAAGTCCCCCTGACCCAGTGAGCCCCATTGTGTCCACCTGCCTCTCCCACCAGGATGGCTGCAACCATCGCCCACGAGCTCCAGATGACTTGTCTATGGTTCCCGCCACTCAGTCTCTACTCAACAACTAATGCGGCCTTTCAGAAATAAAAGCAAGTTGCTCAAAACCTTCCAGTGGCTTCCCACTGTCCTTGGATCAAGTCCCACCTCTGAAAAGGCCTCGTCTTCTGCCATGCTCCCCATCTCTCCTCAGACAAATGCACTCCTGGGAAGAACTCCCTATAATTGCTCCAGCTATTATTGCTGAGTAACAAATTACCGTCGAAACTTAGCAGCCCAAACAACCGTTTTCTTATCCTCGTGGATTCTGTGTGTCAAGGATTCAGCTACGGAGTGGTACAGTGGCTCATCTCTGCTCCCGATACCTGGGACCTCAGCAGCTGGAGCTGACTCTTGCCTAGGGGCTGGAATCATTGAGAGGCATCTTTCACACATCTGGGGGTGGATGCTTGCTGTCAGCTGGGACCTATGCTACACCTGGCCTCTGCATGGCAGCTTGCAGGTAGCTGGACTTCTCAGGATCTAGACCAGCTCAGGACTCCTAGAGAGTTTCCCAGTGAACAAGGCAGAAACTGCCCTGCCTGTTCTCACCCAGCCTTGGATATCAGGTAGTGTCATCTCCACTGTATTCCACTGGTTATAAGTAAGTCACAAACCCACCCAGATTCAAAGGGAGGGGACAGAGACCCTACCTCTCAATGGTAGGAGTGTCAAGGTCTCGTGTTGGACTAGGAGATATCACTGGGGCCATCCTCAAAAAAGCAATCTGCCACACGGCCCTTACACACTATTGTTTCTACCCAGACCATCGTCTCTCCAACTCACACCTGCTCATTCTGACCTATCCTTCGGGTTTCAGCTGCAACACCACAAGCTCAGGGAGCCTGCCCTGACTGCCAGGCTTAATCCAGCCTCCCGCTTAGATACCTGCTTAGTACCCAGCACTTCTCATGCGTTTGTCTGTCTGTCTCCCCTCCTGACTGCAAGCTCTGTGAGGAGAGCAACTTTGGCTTCTTGGTGTCAGCTCAGAGCAGGTTCCCAACAAACATCTTGGAGGAGACACAAGAGAGAGGAAGGGGAAAAGAAGGAAATATGCCAACCTCCAGGCTGACGAGGGTGCTGCTCGAAAAGGATTCAGCTCCATCCTATGTGCTTCTGCTGGTCTTGAGTCCCCAGCTCCCATGGCTTCTGTGCAGACCATGCACAGGGACCCTCCAGAGTGGCTGGCCACCTTCACCCCCACGGTAGTTGTGGGGAGTATATCTGTCCAACCCGACCATTTGGCTGTAAGCTACTGTGGTCTTCTGGTGAAGACTCGCCTTCTACAAAGGAATGGGACTGACAGATGGAAAAGGGAGCGTGTCTGAGCAGGCTGGGAGGGGCTGAGGCAAGAGGCAAAGTTTGCTCCCTGCAAAGACAGGAGTGGCAGTCCTGACGAGCAGAGGACCACACTGGACCTGCTTGCCCAGGGACCAGCAACATGGTACGCTATGCCTGAGGGTAAGGAGGACCCCACTGAAGTTTCTCTCCCGATTTGTACCCGAACGTCCTCACCACTACCACCATCATTACTAAACCTTGTTAAAGAGGAAAGAAGAGTCACCACCAGAATTTCACACAGCTGTTGCCCAGGCAGTGACACAAACCCGCACCCAGCTGCTCCTTTCCCAGTACTCGCTGGCCTCCCTCCTCTGCCCGCGGCGCTGACATATCTGTAGGACTGCTCACTTTGTGGGGCTCCGGCGCTGTCTTCTCCTTTCTGCTCTGACTCCATGAACACTCATGAGCCCCACCCCAGTGACAGTCTGTGCTGGGGCCTCTCATCATGTGCTCCTCAAAGGTCTGGAGGTCACCACAGAGGTTCCGGGAGTGTGGTCCCTGGCCTGCCCACCTGAGTGCAGAGTCCAGGCAACTGAGGGACCCTTGCCCGGCACCAAGCCCTTTCCCGCGTGACACCATGGAATCCATTTAGGCAGATCACTAGTCTTGGCTCATTTACCAATGCATGAAAGGGACGCTAGAACTGGGAAGTGACTTAATCAAGGCCTCTAGGTGGGAAGTGACCGGCATTTCTCCCGTGCATACCACCTCCAACCCCCCGCCCAGCCTGTGGTATTTCAGTGTCTTAGGCCACTGCATCCCACTAGCTGTCAGCACAGAGTCTGCTGGCTTCTGTGCACAGCCTTGGGCTCCCTCCCCAGGGTTTCGAGGTGAGAGAGGCCTCTATGAAGGGCACCCACGGGGAGAAGCCATCTGTGCGGGGCTGCCCTGCCTGCGCACCTGGGGCTCTGTGAGGCAGTGCAGAGATGAGGGGGCCATCCAGGGAGAGAACCTGCTCCCTGCTGCCTGCACAGCTAGAGCAGACCTAAACCCATTACCTGAGTCCAAGGGGAAGCTCTCTGCCTCGGCAGAGCGCACTAAGGGGCGGGCGGGCCACGGAGTAGAGCTGGCCGGGCTGCTCGTGCCAGGGAAGGAGGGGGCCGGCGAGGGCCGCCAAAGCCGGCTGGGGCGGGAGGGGCCAGGCCAGCTGGGGCCGGAGCTAGTGTGACATCACCGGGCGGCCCGCCTCTGTCTGGGGCTGAGGGGAGGCCCGGAGCCTTTCTGGGGCCTGGGGGATCCTCTTGCACTGGTGGGTGGAGAGAAGTGCCTGCAGCCAACCAGGGTCAGGCTGTGCTCACAGTTTCCTCCGGCAGCATGTAAAGGCTCCACAAAGGAGTGGGGAGTTCAAATGAGGCTGGTGCAGACGGCCTGAGGATGGACCTGGAGCCCTGAGCAGTGGTGCCCGAGCCCCGGACCTGCAGAGCATGGCACTGAGGCAGCCACTGGCCCCTGCTGGGAAAGGAGGCAGGTTGTAAGCAGCCCCAGCCGGACCCCAGGCCAGCCCCCGCCCCACCCCCGGCCCAAGCCCGGCTGTGGAGCACAGCAGAGCAAGCAGAGGCCAGTGAGGCAGGGCTGCTCGGCGGCCAGTCCGGCCTGCAACTCGGGGACCCCTCCTGGAGGCCATGGACAGGCTGCCCTGCTGACGGCTGGGGTAAAGCATGTGAGGAGCTGCCCCGGGGAGTCCAGCAGGAGTGAAGAGGTAAGGGGCCAGCTCTGTGGCACCAAGGGACAAGGGGGCAGGAGGCAGTAGCTGGCCCCATGTCTGCGGGTTCCAGAACCCTGACCCCTCCAGCTGGGGGTGTGTGCAGCTGGACCCCAGAGGGGGTCACTCTTGCTTTCGTTTGGAGGAAACAAGGCATCTGCTGGGGCAGACCTGTGGACACCTGGGCCAAGGGTGGTGTTCTGGGGGCATGAGACCACGGGCTGGGCTTCGAGAGCTTCATCTGTAAGCCCTACTCTGCCGCAGACAAAGAGCCTTTGGGGTGAAGGCAGGCGGCTCCCGGGCACGGCCCGGCAGCTGGGGTGCGTGCGTGAGCGCGTGCCTGTGTGTAGGTGTGTGCTTAGGGGGACGGGGTAGCCCAAGGACATGGGAAGTCGTTTTTAAGTTTTGGGTTCCTATGCACCCTGCCTAGAGACTATGCCAAGGCAAAAGCAAAAGCAAACACTGTCCTGCCAGAGCCGGGAGCCCCTGTTCAGAAAGTTCCCTGGAGCAAAAAGCAGCTGCTGCTCACCCCTCAGCTGGGGAGGAGAGGACCCAAGGGGTCCAGAGCTGGAAGGGACACACCAGCTAGAGACTTCTGTCACTGTGGCTCGGGACAAAGTGCTGCCCTGGCTTTCCCTGCATGTCCACAGATGCCTGATCCCGCCCAAGTCTCCAGCAGGCTGTATGTGGCAGGGGAAGAGGGGAGGACCAGGCTTCCCTGGCACCCCGGCAGGGGGTACAGCGTGGGCTCCACATTCTGAGTCCCTTGAAAGCACTCAGCATTAGATAACATTTCCAAACAGAAATTCTTCCTTGATCCCTCCCTTCTCCTTCTGTGATATGTGTGTCACGGGTCAGCTATTGCTTCTGCTGTGGGATTACAAGAACTCCCAGAGGCCAGTTCAGTTCCTTAGAAAAGGATCTCTTTTCACCAGGGCTCTGAGGAAAGCCGAGAATGCCACTTCCAAAGCTGGCCAAATGCTCCCCACATGTATTTTCCCACATTGAGGCAGAGTAAGGTAGTGTTCATGAGCTAGGTTCAAAACCTAGCTCTTCTACTCAGGAGCCACGGGACTCAGGCAGAGCACGCAGCCTCTCAAAACCTGTTTCCTTTTCTTCGAAATGGGATAATGCTACCGCCCATCTCTTAGTAACAGCTAACACTTACACGGCACTGATCCTGAGCCAGGCACTTACCAGCTCCAGGGACCCTCACAGCCACCCTACAACACAGGTACTAGTGTTCATCCCCATTTTACGAGAGGAAGCTGAGGTACGGAGGTTCAGGGATGTGCCCAAAGCCACAGGGTTAGTAAGCGCCAGCACCAGGACTTGAACCCAGCACTCTGAGCCACACTCCATTGCTTTCTAGGAGGAGCACATGGGATCATGCCCGAGAAGGCCTTCACACAGCGTCTGTTGTGTGGCAAACCCTCAGAAAACGTTAGTCACCGGGTATCAGGACCCATAACCATCAGAGTCGCAGAGACCCAGGAAGAGCAGGGGCCCACACTCTCTCTATCCTGGACAACCTGCGAGGGCTGCCAGAAAATCCCACCAGGCTGAGCCAGCGTGGCCACTGCTGCCGCCCACACAGAGGGGGTCTTCCAAGGAGCTGAGGGGGGCTTTATGTCTGCAGTAAACTGCAGCATGTCCAGGTCCTTGAAGTTCACACTAGGGGAGGGTACATATATCTGATACCAACCTTACCACCCATATGGGCACTACTTGTCTGCCTGTCGGGCCCCTGTCAGGACCATGGTAGGTGAGGAAACTGAGCTACCTCTGTGCGCAGGAAGACCAGTGCCAGGCCTGTCCTAGGGTCACAGAGGGAGACACAAGGACTCCTCCCCCAAACTCCATCTCCATCACCACCTCTGACCACATGGAGGCCAAGGCTGGTGCGTCTTAGCTTAGGACAGTGGCTTCTCTCCTGTGGGCCCAGAGATTGCAGTGGATTTCCTGAACTCTGGACAGCATTTGGGAAAGCTGACATTAGATATGTGCGTCTCTAGCACAGGCCTCTGGGGCCGCAGAAGCTTCAGGTTTCCCAGCTTCAGGCTGGAACCACAGTGGTTCACTGTGCTCTCTGGGCAGGCCTGTCTTGAGCAGAGGCTCTGACGGACTTCACAGGCCGGGCTAACAAAAATTAGATCAATTGCTACTCAACAAAGGCACTTGTGGTAGAACAGATAAAATGTGTGAAACACATGGCCCAGGAGGGGACTGCACAGTATTGCTGTTAAGCTCATGGGCAGAGCAACTAAGCCATTTCTCCCTCCACCCCTTCATCCCACAACGATTTATTAAGTACCAGCTAACTAAGGCACATGGATTATCTCATTTCATCCTCAACACAACCCTAGGAGGTAGGTTCTAGTTTTAGCATCCCATTTTTCAGATGAGATAACTAAGGCCCAAACTAATAACCCTGTCCAAGGTCACACAGCTGGTGATTATTGAACCCCGGTCAGCCTAGCTCCAAAGTCTATGCCTTTCTCCACCTCACTCCACTGCCCTGTTCAAGGCATCCTGACTTTTCTTTTGCTGACCCTGTCACTGGGTCCTCCGGCAGCCAAGTCTGTTCTGGTTGCTGTCCTACAGAATGCTTACACCATGCCATCTGAAAACCACATGCTTACCTGACTTCGATGCATCACTTGCTTATCATAGAAGCCTCTCTCTGAGACAGAACAGGCATTATCAACCCCCTCCTACAGATGAGCTTCAGCACAGCTACACAGCACCGTGGGACTCTGGCACCAGCTCAGTGGGGCGGAACCTCGGTCAAACCTTCGCCTATGTGTCTGAGATACCCTTCATGTGTTTCCTACATCCCTACTTGGAGACTCCACGGGCTGCAGAATCAGAGTGCAGGTCCCCACAGTCTGCACTGGGGCACACTCAAGCAATCCTGAGAAGACATCAGGGAGACAGCAACCGGTAGCTACCTTAGGACAAACAACAGCAGCCTGCCCAAGGCAGGCACATCCAGCTATGGGCCTCTCTGAATCATAGCCCATTTCACCCAAAATGGTCTCAAGTGACACCAGTTAGATGTGGAGGGGCTCTGCTGGTAGGGCCCAGGGGCCAGTGGAAGGAGGGCAGAAGGTGAATCCAACAATCACACAAATGTACAAGAGTGAGAGACCTGCAAAGGGGGGGGGGGCACATGGCGCCAAATGGGTGGTGCTGTCCCCATCTTACAGAGGAGGAAACTGAGGCTCAGAGGTTGCAGCACCTCCGCCAATGTCCCTCCACTAGTGGGCCAAAAAGCAAGGATTCAAACCCAGATCTGGACTCCTCCTACCCCAGCCCACTGTTGTCCTGGACAGACATACTGGGGAAATCTCGAGAATGAATCAATTCATTGAATAGCATTCTTTTCTGTGAATTTATATAAAATACCCCAAATAGAAGGGTTATTCAGCCACGGGCAACTGGGAGTTTGCGGTGATAGATAGGTCACATCAGAATCTCATGCCAAGGGTAGTTTCAATAACAAAACCGTATTCCCTCGTATTGACTGTAAACCATAGGACTGATTTAATAACAGCCTGGGGTGGGGGTGGCAGTTAAAATGTTACAATGTCCTGTTACATGTGTACATCAACTGTAAGACACATTCTGATCACAGAAAAGTTCCCATGTTGCAGGGGGGAGTCAGGCCTCTCACAATTGAGCTATTGTGTTAGGTCTATTCTCGGGCGAAACTAACCAGCCTGTCTTGGGGCCAGCAGCCCCAGAACCTCAGTCTCCTCCTGCTGCCTAGTCCTCCAGAAAGGCAGGCACAGGATCTCTAAGAAAAGCCCAGAGAGGGGGCGCCTGGGTGGTTCAGCTGGTTGGGCGTCTGACTCTTAGTTCCAGCTCGGGTGGTGATCTCAGGGTCATGGGATCGAGCCCCGAGTCAGGCTCTGTGCCGGGTGTGGAAACTGCTTAGAATTCTCTCTCTCCCTTTGCCCTGCTCGCACTCTCTATCTAAAGGTGTGTGTTTTGGCGGGGGGGGGGGGGGGGGAGCCCAGAAGGAAGTCTGTCCCTATCTCTAAGAAGCACCCAAGGAACGGCTCAGTTCCAGCAATGACCAAAGTCTTGCCTGAGGTGGCCCCAGTCCAACCTCCATGAGGGAAAGGTGGTTGGTATCTCTTAGTCACTGCTGGACTTCCAATACTCAGGGCCAGGCAGAGAAGGGATGTGTGGAATGGATGGATGGATGGATGGATGGATGAATGAATGAATGAAGCAAGCAAGCCTCAGACCGAGCAAACAAGCCTCTCAGTCCCATGGTGCCACACAATTTCCCTCTGTGTTGTCCAGCCAAGGCCCCTTTGGGGTGCCTCTACTCCCACCTTATCCCCCCCCCCCCCAATCCTCACCCTAGCTGGATTGGTTGCCCCTCCAGCCCCCTGAGCCGCCCTGCCAAGATACTGATCACCATCCCACCTGCTCTCTGTCCCACCTACTACCGTGGGCCCCTTGAGAGTCGGGACCTACCCTGCTCCTGCTCTATCTCCGGCCCCAGCACAGTGGCCGGAACAGGGGAAATGCTTGGGAAATACATTCAATGAATGAAATCCTTGAAGTCCTATGTAGGAATCTAAGTGAGGTCCTGGCTCTTGGGCATTCAGAGGGGAAACGACCCTGACCCCGTTTTTAAGGAGCTCACAGTCTGGGGGTGCACAACCAGATGAGCTGTGTCTGTGTGCTGTGATGGGTGCATGAAGCAGCCACGGCTGCTCCTGGGGGCGGAGAAGGGAGGGGCCCTCACTGTGGACAGTGGCTTCACAGGGAAGTGGACGTGGGAGGTCAACTGAGAGAAGGAGACAGGCGTGTGCATCAGGCAAGACACGCTGGAAGGTGCTGAGGCAAAAAGAAGAGTGTGCACAGAGGCAGGGAGCCTGAGCGGGAGCACAGAGACTCTGTTTTAAAGCAGGACACCAACATGACCAGCTGGGAGCTTTAGACAGACGGGCCTGGAGCCGCCTGCACTGTGGAGCGCAGGGGGAGCGAGTGCCAAAGGCCAGGGGGCCAGTTAGGACTGTGTGGGTAAGAAACCTGGCTCTGAGGTAGACAAACTTGGTTCCAGGCCTGGCCTCACCACTTGGTAGCTCTGTGGCTCTGGGCAAATGACTTCATCCCTTACCTCTGCCTGCTCTTCTGTGAGATGAAAATAATCACAGGCTCGGCCTCACAGAGTTCCTGGGATCTGAGACGTAGGCACAAAATGTGCTTGTCCCGGTGCTCAAGGCATGAGCCCATGCCAACAGGCCAAGGTGGCCTTAGGTGCCAACCAGTTGGCCTGGCCTAGAAAAGCAGTTCCAGGCAAGGCCCAGAGTTGCCAGGAAGCCACCATGGGGCAGCACTGTCTGCCCAGGGCCCGGCTTCTCCCTCTCATCTGAGGCTCCCCTGGTTCCAAGGCTCCAGAGCACACCAGGCATTGCCGGAAGCGCAGCGGCCAACTCAGAAGCCGGGCTCTGACATGGCTTCTGCAGGCTTGCCCCGCCTCGGCTCTGCTGGCTGGGGCTCCTGGCACAGAGGGCTCAGGGCGCAGGCTTTGGGGGAATCTCAAAATGGTTCCCAAATAACACACCGTGAAAAAGTTAACAGCAGCATCCTTGTCCCCCTGACAAAGGCAACCAGCTCCCCACTGCCTAACCACATCCCGTCTTGCCCTATGATCTCACAGTATGACCACAACCCGCCTCCTCCACGAACTCAGTCAGCCCTCCCCTGGAGCCGGCAGCTCCCCAGGGGCAGGAGCACGAGAGCCCGGGGCGTTAGGCAGATTCAGCCCCCCGCTGCTACTCTCCCAGGCAGATCGGTGGGATCCGACACTACCTGCCTGGCTGGTTCCCGCCTCTGTTCCCATCACCCATGACAGGGCAGGACCCAGCTGTCACAGCGCACGATGACTAGCTGGCGGTGGGAGGCTAGGGGATGGAGGGCTGGATGGATGAACAAATGGCTCATTTGAAGGTCTTATGAGAGCTGAGCTGGCAGGGTCTGGGAACTGGCTCCAGACTCCTTGGGTGCCCACACGGCCTTCTGGTTGGGAATGAATCACACGATGCTGGGCTGGGAGGGGGTGGCCGTTGGGATGTGGCTGTTCCCTCCCTGGCCTCCAGGCTAGCGGTGAAGCACCTAGGACAAGCAAGGCACAGTTCCTTCAGGTTTTCTAAGGACGCCACTGCTCATCCTAGATGCCCATTTTGGGGTCTTGCCACTTGGATAATCAAGAAGCTGTTAAGAACATCCAACAAAACTCCCCCTTGTACTGACCTGAAAGCCATTTCTACTGATTCAGTTAACAGTGACTACGAAGCAATCTGCATCCTGGCCATGAAGCACACAGACAGGCACCTTTTGTTTGTTCACGCTGGTTGGAGAGATAATCTCGGTGGAAGTGAGGGCGTGGGCACTGCAGTTGACAGCGGGATCCCAGTCCTGATATTTATTCCAAGGGACCTCAGACAAGTGACCTGATCTCTCTGGGCCTGGGTTTATTCTCCCGCAAAATGCAGATAATAATACTTTTCTCCTAGGGGTAAAGGGACCATATAATTTGGTACCCAATCGGGACACTTTTGCAAGTAAGAGGGGGTGTTATTAACAATTACATAAGATAACGGGCCTCAGCTGGGGCCAACCTTATGCCCAGGGCTGTAAGTGCCGAGAAAGGGCACACCAGGCACGCGGTGAGTTTACCACAAACAAACAAGGGCTGTTGTTATCTATGCTTTTGGTCATATGGTCAGCTGGGCCCTCTGGGGCCCTTTCTTCTGGAATTTTCCTTTATCTGGATCCCTCCCATATCCTGGATTACCAATTGGTTTGGGTACCATCCCACTGGTACACCATACATCTCAAACAGCTTTAGTAGGAAAAGCTGTCAACTTTGAAGTTTTGGTTTTTTCTTCTTGGTCCTGATGTTGCCTTAACAATCACGATTCGTTCTCAGGTCCATCAGACTCACTCACACAGAGCTCAAGTTCCTAGCTTTCCCAAAGCCAGACACCAGGGGCCAGCCGGCCACACTCAGGGTCAGGTGGCGGTTCCAGATTCCTGCACTTCCCTGGCAGGGGCCCACTTCCCAGGCCTCCTGCAGGGCCTCTGGTTTGGGCTCATCCTTGGCCTTCTGTGATCACAGAATGATGGGGCAGGGCTGACAACAGAGGCAGGGACAGGTTCTGTGAGCCCTTCACATGGGACTATAGCCTGGGTGGGTGACACCATGAGAGCTGGCTTGAATCCAGAGGTTTCCCTGGGGTCAGCAGTCCTGAGGATCCCAGGAGCTCTTCTGTTCTCCCCTTGCCTGTGGGGGTCAGAGAGCAGTTTCTTTGGAGTGTCCTGTCACTCCAGCACTTTTCTCTCTATATCTTCAGCATGGTATATTTTGGGGTTCTTTCACTGGCTCCGCCACTTAGTAATTCGGTGACTGTGGGCAAAATGACTCATGGTCTTAGAATCTCAATAGTTCCCTCACCTGCAAATGGGGATAATTGTCAGCCCTGCTGTTAGTCTTAAAAGCATCTTTGTGGGAATTAGAAAATGGCTATAATATAAATATCCCAAACTACAAAGACTGTTGAATGTGAGTTGTGCTCCCTAGAGTTGCACAGTGCACAACTTGGGCCACCTGCATGGCAGCCCTGAAATAATAGGGCTTCCCTCCTGAGGTTGTTGGGAGGATTAAGTAAGATCATGTATATAAAGTGCTTGAGTCATAGTGACAACTGACTGTAGTTATCATCCTGAGTGTTTGAACTTTTCTCATTCCTAACCCCCGGGGCCACCAGCTTCTGCTGCAGGGCATGACACAACTCCATCTTATAAAAATGATTCTTCCCACAAAGTGGCCCCATGGCTGGGTTGCAGTGCCGTGGTGCCGAGTGGGACGTGGACACACGGTGTGTGGCCCCACTGCACCAGGCCAAGCAGGGACGCTCGGGGCTGCCCACCGGAGGCTGGGTGGGACCCAAGCCCAGGGGAGGCCGCCTCCCAGTGTGCAGGCGCGGTCACGTGGCTTGGTCACACCAGCTCCACTTGTGGGGAGGGAAACCCGTATATAATGGAAACTCCTCACAATACAGTGTGGAAAAGCAATTTCAAGAATCGTTTTTATTTTCATTTCGAAGCCAAGGAAAACAGTTGGAGTTGCTTTTCTTTGTTGGTCAGAGGAAGAAACTGAGGAGCACCGCTTTGATTGCAATGGAGTTCTTCTCCAGGCCTAAGATGGCTGGAATGCTGGGGAGGGTTATTTCTCTTGGGGTGCAATTAGTTGCATAAATATCAAGAGAACAAAAGTAAACAAACTCATTACTGCCCATTACGAGCTGCCAAAGTAGCAGAAAACTGAAGAAGGGGGTTAGAACCTTTAACGAAAATAAATGACTCCAAAGCCAAGGGCAGTGCAAAGAGTCCAGCCCTTGGTGTCAGGCTGACCTGAGCTCTCAGCTGGGTCAGCTCTAGTTCTTATCTGCTCCATGCTCCTGGGCAAGTCACTTAGCCTGTCTGGGATTCAGTGTCCCCAGTTACAAAGTAGAAGTGGGGAACAACCACCTGGCTAGAGCACCTATGACAGTGTGTGTCAGGCACCCCGCACGGGGCCCTGCTCCTTCCCTTCCTTCTGTAACCCACTCAGCCCCAAGTCACTCCCGCCAAGCCCAGACCCCAGGAAAACGCAACAGGAAGACCCAGAATCGCGAGCCTCACAACCGGTGGCACCACGGCAATGCCATCTCGAGCGAGATCCCAGACACCCCCTCGAGCTGCAATTTTCTCACCCTCCAAACAGCACAACACAACTAACTAGCTCTCAATGTTGCGATGATTAAATGAGATAATGCGCATGCAGGGCTTTGTGAACCTGAAAACCTGTATGAGCGTTAATTATCAAGTTTGGTGTTCTTTTTAATTGAACAATCACGAGAAATGCTCTTTCAAGACAGCACGGCCCTGCGCTGCGTCTGCCCATCTCTTGCCCAGCACTGTGTAAGATCCAGGGACGGCAGGGCAGCTGGGATCCAGTCTGACCAGAGGGCAGCTTTAGGGCTGGGCGGTGAGGCCAGACAGAGCTCCTGCTCAGGGCCCAGCTCTGTGACCGGCACAAGTGCCTCCTCTGAGAAACGGGAGAGGCGCATTAATTGTGGTCTCTCCGCAGGGAGGCGTGGTCAGCGCTCCTAAGTCCCGCTTTGCTGTCTGCCATCGTGCCGCTGTCGTGTTATTGCCATCTCTAATTTGGGAAGCATTTCTCTGTCCCTTAAGTAGTGTGCAAGGTGGGTTGGATCGCACCGTTTCACACAAGAGGCTCAGCTTTCAGGATGGCAAGTCCAAGGGCACAGGCTTTGCTTGGGAAGCTCGAGAGCCCACTTGTGGGAGGGGACAGGACTCAGTGATAAACAGTGACACGCTGCCAGGTCTTGAGGCCTGGGAAGGTTTGGAAGCCAACCCTTTTCTGGAGCCAGGTTGCCTCCCTGGGCCGCTGGCGGTTTCTTGGCCAAGGCAGAGGAGCGCAGCAGCACCCGCACCGGCACCCAGAGCACAGCAGGGTATTTGTCACCAGCAGGTGAGCGCCGGTGGGAAGACAAGGGCCTGCCCGCCCTGGCCTGCAGCGCTGCTCCTCCACATTGTTCCGGGCCAGGCGTGGCCACGGGCTGGTGCAGAAGCAGCCAGAGCACTGTGGAAACCAGGCAAACACTCACAAACTCAGCCCGGTTTCCAGTAAACGTCACTGCAGCCCTACCTCGTAGCCCAACCCAGACCAAAGGCTGCCGAACACCTTTCTCCGCCTGGCCCCAAAGGCTGAGCTGGCCACGGAATCACGCTTAGGCTTCCTCACTGAAGCAGAAGCAGAAAACAGTTCTGATTGGCTCTGGGGAGCCCAGGGTCTGTTCTGTAACAGCCCACCAGCTGGGGTACCCGAACCTAGGCTGCTCACCAAAGAAGCCCCAGAGGGGCCTGGGGAAGACATAACCTTCAGCTTCTGTGTCAGGCTGATTTTAGCATAAATTAACATGAAGTCAGAAAGTGATCATGCTAATCCTTTTTTTTAGTATTAAAGACCAGATTATGTACATTTCTGGGTAGTCGGTAAGAGTTTGAAGGCTGGAATACATGAGATCAGATGAGAGAAGCTTTCCTGAGCCCTCCAATTATCCCTGGTTCTGCCACCTCCCAGCTCTGTGATTTTAGGCAATTCACTTAGCCTCTCTGGGTCTCAGTTACCTCATCTGTAAAATGGAAATGACAACAGAATCTTAACAGCATCTACCGTGTGAGAATCCATTAAAGTAGAAAATACTTGCAAATGTTTTGTGCAGTGGCAGGTACATAGTGGGTTCTCAGTAAATAGATTCTATGGACGTTATTGGTAAGTATAAGACATGGCCTCCAGGGCGCCTGGGTGGCTCAGTTGGTTAGGCGTCTGCCTTCAGCTCAGGTCATGATCCTGGGGTCCTGGCATAAAGCCCCGCATCAGGCTCCCAGCTTGGCGGGGAGTCTGCTTCTCCCTCTGCCCCCTCCCTGCTCGTGCTGTCTGTCTCTCAAATAAAATCTTAAAAAAAAAAAGAATGAATGAATGAATGAATGAAAGAAAAGGAAGGAAGGAAAGAAAGGGCCTCCTCCCTTATTCCTGGCACCCCCTCAGGCAATCCCCTTCAGGGACCCCCTGGCCCTGCCTCTCTATAGTCCTCCTACCCATGGGGCAGCCACTGTAAGGTGTGCCTTTTCACTCAGGCCAGAAATATTGATGGAGTGCCTGCACATTCCAGGCCACGTGCTTGGCATTGCAAATGGAGCAGACAACCCCCCGCCCTCGTGGCAGCTCCATTCATGGGATGGGGTGGGGAAACATTCTACATCTGCTGACAATGTGGGGAGGTTACCATTTTAAATAATCAGGGTGGGCCTCACTGGGAAGGTGATATCTCAGCAAAGACCTTGAAGAGGTGAGGGAGTGAGCGATGAGGAGAGGGGTTAAGAGTGTAGACAGGGAACAAGTGTACAAAGGTCCTGAGTCCTAAGCGTGCTTGGCAAGCATAAGGACCACCCAGGAGCTGGGGTGGCTACAGTGGCATGAGCAGGGGGCTGAGGGGAGTCGGAGATGAGGCCAGGGAGGAAGGGGGGCCAGGTCCGGGAAAGCCAGAAACGCCTTCTAAGCTTTTTCTCGGAGATGAGGGGGCTCCCAGAGGATTCTGAGCAGAGGATCGGACTTTTTAAGAAGGCTCACTCTGGCTGCTGGGTTGAGGACAAAGGGCAGGAGCAGGTCCAGCAGCAGACAGTTAGGTCCAGGTGAGAGGCGAAGGTGGGTTGTACCAGGGTGCAGGGGAGGTGGGGAACAGCAGCGGGATTCTGAGAGTACGTCCAGGATGTTGCTCTTACAATTTGGTGGTGAATTAGATGCGGGATATGAAAGAAAGAGAGGAGTCAAGGATGACTTCAAGGTTGTTGGCCTGAGCAACTGGAAGAGCAGAGTTGCTGTTTATTAACATAGGAGAACCTGGGGTGAACATGTTGGGACGGAGGTGTGGGACACCAGTTCACTTCTGGATGAGTCTGAGATGCCTAGTAGATAGTTGAGTGGAAATGTCAAAGGGGCAGCTGCATGTATGCGTCTGGAGTCAAATAAACGCGGGAGTTAGCAGCACCTGAAAGCCACAAAGCCAAATGAGATCACTGAGGTAAACAAGAGGTCTGAGGACTGAGCTCTGGGTCCCCCCGGACAGGAACAGGAGGAAGAACCAGCAAAGGAGACAGAAAGGGCAGCCAGTGAAAAGGAAGGAAAGGGTGATCTTCAGGAAAGGAAGTCCAAGGAGGGACTGAATGACCACATCACCCCGTGTGGAGAGGCAAGTACTGATGAGGACTAAGAACAGGTCATGTGGCCTGGCAAGTGAGGCCACTGGTGATCCTGTCCAAAGCACTGGAAGTGGAGAGGAGGGGCCAGGCCTGATGGGAGTGGGCTCAAGAGAGAACAGAAAGAGAGGGACTTTCTGGAAACTGAGTACAGACAACCCTTCGGAGGGTTTTGCTAAAAGCGGGACCAGAGAAACGAAACAGTGGCTGGAGGGGAGGATGTGAGATCAAGAGAGGACTGATCTTCTTTAGGTTGAGAGAAATAACAGCACGACGGTAGGAACAATGGGATCACACAGGAGAGACGGGGGAGAGCTGCTGGAGCCATGTCCTTGAGTAGGCGAGAGGAGGGAGCTGTGCATGTCCGTCCCCTCCTTCTTGGCCCGGCCAACTCCTGCTCATCCCTCAAGGGGTCAGTGTAAAGGTCACTTTCTCAGGGAAGCTTTCTCGAATCGTCCGATTGTGTCAGTTCCCTGCTCTATCCTTTCGCAGCACGTTACTGCTGCTCCGTGGCTCCTAGGGGCTGGGCCATGGTGCGCGAGCCCTGTGAGGGCAGGCCTGGCTCTGGCCTGTTTGGGGCTGGACCTCCAGCAGCCAGCATGCTGCCTGGCATACCACAGATGTTTGAGGGATATCTGGTGAAGGAACAAATGGTCCAAGAGCAGAACTGAAACAAATCCAGAGACACATGTCTGTTTTCCGCTTCCCCCGGCTTTAATCACATTGCAGTGGCCAGGACCTTGCAGTTACTGGCTACTGCAAATATTTGGATTTAGAAGAACTCAGTTGTTTGTTCCTGTTTGGGCTCTTTAGCTTGTCTCTAACACACAGACCAAAGCCATGGGGCTGGACACTCCTCCCACTGACACTGTCCACTACCAACTGAACACATTCCATACCGTGTCCAGTGATTCAAGCGTTTAACAAACATCTGCTGAAAGCCTGCTTAGTGCGGCATCTTGGGGACACAGGATGGAATCAGCCTCGGCGCCTGCCCTCATGGAGTGTGGAGTCCAGTAGCAGGGATCACACAGAACCCCTACGCACTACAACTGTGATGGGTGCCACACCGGGAAAGCCCAGGGGGTTATGAACGTGCAGAATGAGGAGACGGGGGGCGGGGGCGGGGGCGGCATGAGGTAGAGAAGGGAGACCGGACGAGCCTCCCTCTGCCTCCCTGCCCCAGCTTCGAGCTGCCCTCATGTGGTTCTCAGGCTTGGGCCAGGAGCTCGGCGAGGGAGCTGGGCTTTGGGGCTGGCTCTGGGAGTGGCAGGGCTGTGGCCTCCTGCCTTCAGATGCCCCGGTCCCCTCCCGTTTCCTCTACCTCTGCTGAGGCCTGCCTGTCTCCTTCTGCGGCATCCAGAAGGGCTGCCTCCTGAAGCTGCATTTTTGGAAAGATCTGCCTGGCGAGAAGGCTGAGCTCATTTATGGCACAGGCCGCTGGCAGTGACAACACCGTTCCTGACTCTCCCTTCTGTTTACTTTCAGGTTTTCCTAGGCTCCGTTCGCCAAGAGGAACCACCATTTTGCAAGGACCATGAGGCCGCTGTGCATGACATACTGGTGGCTGGGACTGCTGGCTGCCATGGGAGCAGCTGCAGGCCAGAAGGAAGGCTTGGAGGGCGCCGAGGAGGGCTCGCCCAGTGAGTTCATTTACCTGAACAGGTACAAGCGGGCTGGCGAGTCTTCGGACAAGTGCACCTACACCTTCATCGTGCCCCAGCAGCGGGTCACGGGCGCCATCTGCGTCAACTCCAAGGAGCCCGAGGTGCTCCTGGAGAACCGGGTGCACAAGCAGGAGCTGGAGCTGCTCAACAGCGAGCTGCTCAAGCAGAAGCGGCAGATTGAGACGCTGCAGCAGCTGGTGGAGGTGGACGGCGGCATCGTGAGCGAGGTGAAGCTGCTGCGCAAGGAGAGCCGCAACATGAACTCGCGGGTCACGCAGCTCTACATGCAGCTCCTGCACGAGATCATCCGCAAGCGGGACAACGCGCTGGAGCTCTCCCAGCTGGAGAACCGGATCCTCAATCAGACGGCCGACATGCTGCAGCTGGCCAGCAAGTACAAGGACCTGGAGCACAAGTACCAGCACCTGGCCACGCTGGCCCACAACCAGTCCGAGATCATCGCGCAGCTCGAGGAGCACTGCCAGCGGGTGCCGGCGGCCAGGCCTGTGCCCCAGCCGCCCCCCGCCACCCCGCCCCGGGTCTACCAGCCGCCCCCCTACAGCCGCATCATCAATCAAATCTCTACCAACGAGATCCAGAGTGATCAGAACCTGAAGGTGCTGCCTCCCCCTCTGCCCACTATGCCCACCCTCACCAGCCTCCCGTCCTCCACAGACAAGCCATCGGGTAAGTCCTTCCGGGAGGGAGCTGGCTCCATCTGGGGCCTCAGAGCCAGGCGCCAGGCTTCCCTTGGCTAAGACCACAAGTGGGGGAAAAGGCACGGTGAGTTGAAGCCGGGCCAAGAGACTTGTGCAATCCCCCAGGGATCCCTTGGGCCCAGCCTCGGCAGCCGGGGGGGTGAGGGGGGGGCCCACATTCCTTAGATGGATGCTCCAAGGTAGAACCAGGAAATGGGGAGTCTCAGAAGAGAACAAATGTTCTCTGGCTTCTGATGGGAACAAGCCCCGGGCCTGTAGTTTTCTGGGCTCTGTTGAGATGCTCTGTGTTGGCAAGCAGGATATCTCTCCTGCAAACTCCTGCTCTTGTACCATGCCTGGCACAGATCTGGCAATCGGTAAATGCTCACCAAAGAAACAAGAAGCCGAAGGAAAAGAAAGTGTTATCATGGCAAAAGTATGAAAAACACGTTGTAGTGGCTGGGGGATGGGAAGGAGTACTTTCTGAAGCCCACACATTTTCTAGTCTGCTGCTGTCTCGACTTTTCAGGGACAATTCCAAATACTCTTAAATACACGGTTCATCTTAAAATATGGTAATTCTCAGAATATCATTATGGGGCAGGAAAAGAGTTGCTGGTATGTTCCAAAGCTTGACCAGAGTACCAGCATTGGGCACTTTCATGGATACTGTATCACTAACCCCTGCAGCTCCTTGTGGAAGGTTAACTGAAAAGAAGAGTAACCTGCTCACAGGCTTAGGGTCCTCAGGCTGGATTTGAATTCAGGCCTTTACACTTTAAATCTAGGGCTGACTCCTCTGTGCTCTGGAACTCTCGGGGGAGCATGAGCCCAGCCCCCTGAAGCTCAGCCTCTCATTCATCCAGGGCCCTGTGAGCCTTCCAGATGGGTTGTCAGATGAGAACTGGATTGATCTGCTCCAAGTCAGTGATTTTGGTACCACTTCGTTGTATAAGCAGGGAGATATTTTTACTGAAAATATCCTGTTTTACACTTATTTCACAATTCTGAAAATAACCACCAGTACTGGGAAGAGCAGCTTCTTGCTAATTCCAGAAAGGGGGTGGCCTGTGCAAAAGACAAGGGCAACCCTGTTTGCAGGTCCAATGCAGGGAGCATCTGCCTACAGCACCTCACACCTCACAGGAAGGCCCTCTACTGGGTCTGCAGGTTGAGAACATATGCTTTGAACAGACTGACCTGGAGTCAAATCCTGATTCCCCTACTGATTAGCTCTGGGATATTAGGCAAGTCACCTTGCAGAGCCTGCGTTTCCTCTGTTTCAATCTGTCAGTTAGGGATAGATTAAAATAATGCCTACCCAAAGATGAGATGAAATACTGAAAAAAAAAAATGTGTCTGGAGTGGCACTGGGCCACTCAATACTTGGTAGCTCTCAGTTTCCTTCCGTTTTGGTTTCTTTATCTTAAAGCAAGGAGATTGAAATAAATAAACAGTCCCTTTTTAGTGCTGGCATTCTACAGCAGATGACTGGCTCATCTGTACATATGTCTGTTTTAAATCAGAAGCTCCAAAAGAGAGGGCAGAGTGTGCTAATATGTCTCAACAGAACGCCCAGAGGGTAAAATGTGCCCTTGGGCACCAAATGAAGACCCCACTGAATGTCATACTCCTAACATCTGGCAGACCTCAGTGGTTACCCAAAAGACCTCCTCTTGCTTAAACATCTCTGGTTTCTGCGTCAATGACTTCAGGACATCCCTGAGCTTGACCTGAGCTGAAAGGTATATAGTATAGGAAGAAAGACCTAGGTTGGGGCACCTGGGTGGCTCAGTTGGTTGAGCGTTTGCCTTCGGCTCAGGTCATGATCCCAGGATCCTGGGATGGAGCCCCGCATTGGGCTCCTTGCTCAGCGGGGAGTCTGCTTCTCCCTCGCCCTCTGCCTGCCGCTCCCCCTGCTTGTTTTCTCTCTCTGTCAAATAAATAAAATCTTGAAAAGAAAAGAAAGACCTAGGTTTGCATCTACCTCTTAGTAGCGGTTTGCTTGTGAGGAAGTTACTTAGCTCCCCTGAGCCACAATTTTCCCCTCTGTAAAATGGGGACAGGAATTAGAATACTGCAGGGTTGTTGTGGAAACTCAGTGCAGTCACAGGCATGAGATATTATGTCACGTGGGGCAGCCAACCACGGATACGCACCTACTCTGTGCCGGTCACGGAGCCAGGCTTGGGGGAGCCGGTGAAAACTCTGGTTCTGACCTCTAAGAACTCAGTCTGGGGGAGGTGGCAGATGCATGAATGCACAAGGATCTATCCAGTGTCTACCAGTTCTATCCCCCAAAATCGGCACGCCAGATCTGACGAAGGATTTCTCTGAGGGGGAACATCCGTCAAGACCAAAATTTCCATAATGTAAGAATTGATGGGACCCACATAACAAAGTACCTGAAAGCAGGAATGCAGTGAAAATCATGGGCTATGTAGTCATTGTGGTAATACCATGGTGTGCTAAGTGCCCTGCAGAGCAGCGAATGAGGGGCTCCAGGGACACTAGGTGACACCCGTGACTGAGTCTGCCTGGACTAGAAGGGAGAAGTTGGACAGAGACTGGACTTCCATGTTGCATCTTGAATGATTTGTAAGAGTTTACAGTTGGGAAACAGGGTTACTAGTGGGTCCCTGATGGAGAGGAGTCTGTGCACAGTCCTGGGATCACGACCCTACTCCTCGCACTTCAAACGGTTTGGATCCCCTGCTTCTTCACATTCGTAGGCCAGCATGGGCTGTGTGCATTCCAAAGCCCTGCATGCACCCAACCCACTTTCTCTCCCACTTAAGGAAGCACCCCGACATGGGGGGCAGTAGCAGTGACCTTCTGTGGACATGACAAATGCACTATAATTTACCCTTTTTTTTTTTTTTAAGCAAAATTCTCCCAAATGTTGGTAGTGATTGTTGGTAACAGATTCTCTGTGACCCGCCTCTCCACTGAGCACCCCCTCAAGGTGTTACGAGCCAGACCTGGCCATGGAAGCTGAATGGGCGGGGAGGTCCCAGTCCTTTCCTGGGCTTGCACTACAGGGGGAGGAAAAGGCAGATGGCCTCTCTCAGCCAACCGGCAGGGAGCTCTTATCAGGCCTGTTCTGAGAGCTTAGGCAGGTTCCGGGCCTGGAAGACAAAACCTTCTTCTGTGCTCTTACCCATAAGATCCTTTGTTCCCAAGGACATCACTCGGCCAGAAACACCTTTGTGTGCATGACTTGGCAGCTTCTAAATCTTACATCCCATAACCTCAGAGCCATCGCTCTTTTCCTCATCATCTGGGCTGCTCAGCCCACAGCACACCCTTTTCCAGGGGACTGAGGGAGCCATGGCCGCTTATCTGGAGCTGCACTCACCAGCTTGTTCCCAGCCAGACAGTAACAGGCTGGCCCCAGGCCAGGCCCGGGCCGCTGAGAGCCTGAGGGAGGGAGGCCCAGGCAGCTCCTGGCTTCCCTGGTGTCTGACTTGGGTTCTGGCCTGCCTCTCTCAGGTCTGGATGTTAGGATGCTGCTTTGACAAGGCCAAGGCCAAAGGGCCCGGCTATGGCCCTCTTCCCAGAGATCCAGCTGCTGCTGCCTGCCCTTCCTCTCTCCCTCTCCACTTTCTCACACATCCCCCGACCTCCTTCTCCATGTGTGTGCCCTAGACCCACGCACGTGTCAATCAGGTCTGCTAAAGAGGAAGGCTGCAGGGGTCACGAAAAGGCACAGGAATGGACAGGATGGAGCCTCAGCGCTGGCCTTCTCCCAAAGTGGTCTGGGAGGCCGGGGACACTGTCCCTCAGCCCTGCACAGGCACAACTATGCACAGGCCAGCCCTCCTGCCATGGCAGCCGCCCCCGAGAGTGATCAGAGGAGGAAAGGCAGTGTTAGGACTGGCTGCCACAGCAAGGCCATGCCTGAAACAAATCCTTAAAAACCAAAAGGAGTAGGCATTTCTAGCTGTTTTCCCTCCTGAGAACATAATCAGCTTAGTTTGTTTCTCAGTGGATAAAGAAGGGACCATGAAATTAAAAGAGAGCTTGTTAGGGGCCTTATCATCCCAGAGCCTGTCGGTAGCAGAGCCAAGATAGGTCCCTGGACTTGTAACTTCCAGGATGTCAAGGTTCAGAGAGGTTAAGTAACTCAGCCAAGACTACACAGCCAGTAAGTGGCTCAGCCAAGGCTCAAACCCAAGTCTATCTTAACCATTCCAGGATACTGCACATTTCCATGGAAAGGCTGGAGAGAAACTGGTGTCAAAGTCACTCTATAAATGCTTGACTTGGCCCCAGGTGCCAGCTGCCTGGGACGTGACCCTCCATCACTATTTCATGTACTAGGTTCCAAGCAGCTCCTTGTAGAAGAGCTCTGGGAACAGAGTTGGTGGATCTGTTATTAGAGCTCTAACAGTATAAGACATTGTCACTGCAAACTCATCAATATCATGCCGCCCCCTTACTCAGGCCTGGGAGGAACCAACCATACCAACCATCTGCACTGGCTCCCCAGTCACACAAATGGACTGTTGGGGTGAACTATGTAGTAGACTGTATCACAACCCTGAGATGCCCCCCACAAAAAATAATAATAGAGAGATAAAGCAGAACTGAGTTAGCATCATACTGCAGAATGTCTAAAACAACTGCGCTCTCCCACAGAAAACATAATATGCACCTGACTTCCAGTAAGTGGACCCAACTAAAGCTGCAGATAAATCTGATTTTTAATTTGTCTCAAATCTGAACAAATTCTCTGGGTGTGTTGGTATTCGGCATTTCAACGTCCAGCAAAATCTAAAGTCCTGATTTCTTTAAAGATACTAACTCCAAATACCTAAAAATCAACAGATGTGATCTGTTCTTGGGGCCAAAGTGGCAACCACATTATTTCACTGCTAACACAGAGACCTGCCATTCCTCCCAACAGATGCCCTATGGCCAGGGAGGCGCAGACACCTTGAACAAGAGTGTTCTCCTAGATGGCTTTTCCTGCCTGTATTTTACCTCCCCCTGTGAGGTAGGAAATATGTATGTTAGATTGTGGTTTTAAAATAGATAACGACTGTGGCTTCCGTTCCTTCTGGAGGTCAAGCAATCGTCAATCCAGGTGGAAAGCAGTTGGTCCCACGTGCAGACAAACTCTGGTGACTGGGCTTCTGAGCCTGAAGCTCTGGGGTTGGGGGGGGGTGGTTGGAGGAGCAACCTGGCGGGGTGTGAGGATGTGAATGAGGGTGGCTGTAGTCACCACGGGCTCTGCCTTTCAGTTCTCGGAAGCTGAAAGAAAACCCAACCCAGGTCTCTTGCTTCCAGAGACTGCTGTTTTCACTGTACTATGCTATCTTGTTCCTGAAATGTTATTGTGGAACAAAATAAGATTCTCAAATTCATTACAAACTATGTAATCCAGTGATATTTCAAAGAGCATTCTTTGTTAGCTTCTTCATAAACAAAGCCACTCAAGTTCAAGGTGGGTCATCTTCCTTCTAGCTCTGCTTTCTCTTTTCTCCTCGGATACCACGGGGAATGGATCACAGAGAACCTTTTGAGTGTGATGGCAAGCTCTCCCTCTATTACTTGGGCATTTTCCAAGGAAGACATTCAGCTAAATGCTCAGGCTCTTTACAGTCCCAAGGGATAAACTATCAACTTGTTACTATTTAAAGTGGCGATCTGGCATCTGTGGCCTGGAAATCCCAACAGTTTGGCACTTGGCAAACTGAAAGTAATCCGGAAAATCCTGGAGCTCAGGTCTCTGCAGCCAGCTCCCTAGCCACACAGATGGATTGTTGTGGTGAATTTACGCAGTAGACCGAATCAGAACCCTGAGACGCTCCCCCAGAAAAAAACGGTTGATGAAGCAGAATGAAGTTAGCATTGGACGACCTGGTGTCTACAACAAAGGTAGTTTGGTTTGTTGAGTGCGATGGGTAGTGCGCTTGCTGTCGAAATAACGTCTCGACTTCAGCCACCCCTGTGAGGACTGGGCAAGAGCACAGTCAAAAGGAGCCTCTCGATCCTGGCTTTGTACCTCCAAATGAGCCCGTGCAGCTGCAGGACCTGGACTGGTCTAGGCAATCCTTTTTTCAAACGAGTAAGTGATTTTCCTTGAACAGATTTTTAATATAATAATTTAAGTTAGAGTTACTGTGTATACAGAGAAATTGTGCTAAGCAAAAGAAGATTGTAGTTTAAATGACAAATGTAATGTTTTTGAAAACAAAAAACACCCTCTAACTGTTGAAATGAATGTATCTTAGGTGGTCTGTCTAGAGTAACGTTTAAAAGAACAGAAAATCCAATCATCTGGCACTGTCCCAAGATACAACGTGCCAACTTTCTACAACAGACCGTCCAGACTCTCCCTGGTTTGGGTCTGGATCCTGATTATCCTCTGCTGTGGGGCCCCTGTTTCTAGATGAATTTAGCATTGATTCTCAAACTGGAAAGAACAGAATGAAGGTGACAAAGGGCACACAGCTCAAGGTGGTGAGGAGATGGAGATGGGGAAAGGCACGTGGGGCACGAAGTGACTCATTCTCGAGCAGAGACTGGCAAGACGGACACACGATCACGCTCCTGCCCAGAAGGATCCCAGAGACTGACAACAAGACAGAACCCCGAACAATCCTAGTATGGTGAAACAGACTCAGTACAGCAGGGACAAGCAGGCCCGGAAGGCAGATGGGAGTTCTAATCCCAGAGCCTCTCCTGTCCAGCCATGCGGTCTCTCTGGGACTTGGTTTGCTCACTGTTGCAGGGGCTCGTGAGGATGAAATGAAAGCGCATGTAAGGCATCTGGCAGGTAGAAGGTTCTAGATACATGGTAGTTATCATTCTTACTACAGTCCAGTAGGGATAAATATATCAGACATGATGGGAACCCCGAGGAGAGTTAAGTAACTCTTCTGGGGTTGGGGAGGACTTCCTGGAGGAGGAGACGGGGAGGCTGAGGGCATGGCAGGTAAGCTCTCA
Organism: Callorhinus ursinus; assembly: GCF_003265705.2. Classification (NCBI taxonomy): domain Eukaryota; kingdom Metazoa; phylum Chordata; class Mammalia; order Carnivora; family Otariidae; genus Callorhinus; species Callorhinus ursinus. The sequence goes on from NW_027397086.1 coordinate 4,810,494, forward strand.
GAACCACTGCCAGCAATCATCCAGAAATCATGAAGACCAGGTTTGGTGCTGGGCAAATGCTCTCTTTTCAGAAAAAGAAAGGACAAGATACTAGAAATTACATACCAGTTGGCTTAAGCCCTAGTAAAATCATAGAAAAGATTATAAAGAGGGGTTTGTGAGCATTTGAAAAATTAAAAGGTGATCAATGATGGCCAACATAGGTTCTCTAAGCACAAGCCCATAGGCTGATTCCCTTTCTTAGAAAGGGTTCATAGGTTTGCAGACCACAGGCACAGCACCTGTCCAGTACCTGTGGATTACAATCATGGGTCTGATAAACTCTTCCATGATGTGCTTGCAGAACCACACCATCAATCTCTGGCCTGAGAGAGGCTTGTTCATTCTCATCGCTACATCTAGGGAGCCTTCCTACGCTGCCCACCTTTATGTCCAGGGACCTCCCTCAGGCAGCCTCAGACGCCACTGACCACTAGAACCCAGGGGGCCCCAGGGCTTCACCCCCCGCCCCCAGTCCCGGGAGCCACAGTGAGCC